>NC_057395.1:6353804-6523790 GCF_019320065.1 Cervus canadensis | reverse complement strand
GGAGAGGGAGGTGGGAGGGGGGATCGGGATTGGGAATACATGTAAATCCATGGCTGATTCAAAGAATAAAAAAAATAATAATAAAATAAAAAAAATAAATAAAATAAAAAGCAGTATGACCTTTAATCATTTAAACTACCATGTCACATCTATATTTTCAATATCTTCCAATATTAGTTAACCTACAACATCAATCACTATAATTTCTTGGAGGAGTAAGTCTCTTTTGAGAATACCATAAAGGCTATGACCACTCTTCTCCCCAAATGCACATATGTGGAATTCATGCAATTTGTGGATCACTTGAAGCCATAAGCAGAGTAAACTGAACTTCATACTACTGATTAAAGGTTTAAAATTACTGAGTGTGACGAGTGTTACCACTTATGGTAACACCTATTTCTTTATGCTACTATTGGTTGAAAGAGGGTTTTTTCCAATGTCGAAATGTGTAAGAATACAAGATTCTTTTCAAAACTTAGCCTCTACATGAAATACATGATAGTAAATTAAGTTGATTATGGGATACCAAATTTTGTTGGCCAGACAGTCGAAATTTCTTATTTTAGGTGCATATACTGTATGTGCGGAGAAGGCAATGGCACCCCACTCCAGTACTCTTGCCTGGAAAATCCCATGGACGGAGGAGCCTGGTAGGCTGCAGTCCATGGGGTCGCTAAGAGTCGGACACGACTGGGCGACTTCACTTTCACTTTTCACTTTCACGCATTGGAGAAGGAAATGGCAAACCTCTCCAGTGTTCTTACCTGGAGAGTCCCAGGGGCGGGGGAGCCTGGTGGGCTGCCGTCTAGGGGGTCGCACAGAGTCAGACATGACTGAAGCGACTTAGCAGCAGCGGCAGCACACTGTATGTGACATCAAGAGTGCTCCTCCTATCCCAGCACACATACATATTTACTAATTATCTAGTTCATTCATCTCATGTAGAAATTAGGCTTAGCAGATCAAGGCAAACTTCTTCAGAGGTTTTGTGTAATGGCTGAGTCAGAAATGCCAGTTGGCATGCCAGCAGGTACACTTTGTCTGACGTGCAGCATGGAAAACCAAAAAAGGATGGAATAAAATGTATGAAAAAAAGCTAATTCAAATGTAATGGTGTTAGCTTTTGAGAGAAAATTAGTCCTCCAAAGTGCAACAGAGAGCAAGACAAGACAGGGCAGAAGTTTGCACATTCCAGCGAAAGTTTTCAGGCGGTCCTGTCCACGGATATACCCCGAAAGGATGTGACCCAGGTGAGACTTACCTGCTGTAGGCAACTAATCCACAATGAGCAAATTATCCTCCCCTGCAGGGCAAGCTGTAATGGCAGCCACATGCTTCGGAAAGAAAAAAATCATGTGTTCCTAGAAGAGGAGGAAACCAAGGGCGGGTGGAGGCTTGTCCAGGAGTGGGATTGAAACATAAGCTGAGAAACTTTAGTTGATTTAGAAAAGAGGGTGTTCCAATCAGATGACTGAATATTTCTGACAAGAAAGAGATTCTAATAAGGGAACAGCAGTGGCCTTGTGTAGAAAGGAATTTAATAAGTTTGGGCAGTTTAATGTGCCCTACGGAGATGAGGGATGAAGATGAACTTCCAAAGTTGGGGCTGATTTAGTTCCAATGTGGTGTGGGATAGCTTAAAAAGTCAATAAGGTGTAATGACCATCCAGTAGAAAATATCTCTTCCTCGTTCCCTTGAACACTTTTCTCTTTAAACAATTGTGTGCACTTGACACTTATACATGCATTGTCCCCAGTCACAATACACAAACAGCCATACATCTGTAGAGGCCGAACATTCCTGATATTTTTGGAAGGATGCCTAAAGATGTCACTAAAAAATGAAACTCCAGTTACTGAATCCAATAGAAAATCCAACACATCCATATAATATGTATATTTACAGATAATGATAATTGAAAGGAAATAACTTTATAATATCATTTAATGTGGGTGTGAGCATGTAAGCAAGCAAAGTGAAAGAGGTATGTCTGTATCTTGGAAATTTTGAACACTTCTTGTAGCTGCAGTGATGAGATTAAGAGAACTGTCAAATAAAACAAAAATGGCATTTTAAAAAAAAAATTAGACACAGTCATTGAAATTTTTGGTTTATTTATGCTTTAGTAAAGCTGAAGATATTATTTTAAATCAGTGGGCCTATGTGAAATAGATGACAGATAAAGGATCATGTTCTGGCATAACATTCCAGATATGTTTTGACAATGTCAAGTATAAACCACAAATGGCTCAACAGATAATGTTCATAATGACTGACCTTTATATCAACTTCTTACTTTCTGTTTACTTGGTGTAAATATGTACTCTTCTAAATGATACTTTGTCGCTCATGGAGCAAGTTATGGCAGTCAGAGAGAAAAAACAGGACAATGAAGTTAGCTTGTTAGTATGGGATCACTAAAGCAGCTGCTTTGGATAAATTAAATCTTCATTGTAACTAGGTCAGTGCTTTCCTTGCCATCATGCAAAGCATGGGCAGCTTCATGATGACAAATGTCAGGCCAGTTTGGCTATTACATACATACGTGTACACATACATATAAATACATGTAGATACGTGCATAGAGTTGTTAAAAATGCATAGACTGTTCACAGTAAATTTAATTCCTTAAAGGAACCAGAAGACACTTTACAAAATTAAGCATAAGAAAAATATATTTGTAATATGCTTCTACATTTGGCTATGTGATTTTCTTTTATAATAGTTTGGTAAGTTAAAATGTTCACATGGCAATTTTAATTTTCTTATATTCTTTTTCTAATTGAACCTTAGAATTGTGTAATTCATCAGCTAAAATCTCCTTTAAATTACTGTGGATTTCCTATGTGGCAGACAATAGTCAAATACATTGAAGAAAAGCCATTCTCATAGACCTCTTCCAGACAAGTCTTTCTCTACTTTGGACTGTGAGTAGAGTGGAGTGAAGAAATGCCCTTCAAAATTCTTAGAAGCCCTTTTGTTCAGATAGCAAAAAGTATGAGTCGCTGACTTCTGTCATTCTGAGGTCTTTACCAAAAAACTTCCTTGACCCTGAAGGAATTCTTGAATTAACTTGACTTTGAGGCCAAGTTCTATCAGCAGTCTTGTAATTGCTTTTTTCCTTAAAAATATTTTCCACTATGAGGACGTTTTGCTGACTGGAGACACTCCCCTGGGCCCTCTATACTTCATTAAATTTTGCTTAAGAACCAAACAGTTTCTATTTCTCGCTGACATACAGTTAAAAGAAGTATATAAGAAGTACCTTATACACAGCTGGAAGAAGATAATTGGCACTGTTGACATTGTTTTCTGAAATCTCCTTAGCCAAATATGCAAGTTTTGAGTTGCTTTCCTATCTTCTGAGTTAACTATTGATGGCATTTTTGTTAATTTTTCTGCTTCCACATAACACTGGCTTCTGTTTTTTTCAAATAGAGTTGTGCTATAAGTGTAAAACACACAGCAGATTGTAAAGATTTCAAACCAAAAAGAAAGAAAGAAAAGTATCCTATTAATATTTATTTAATGTATTAATTTTATATTAAAATTTATGTATTTTGTATTTATTTATTTTACACTGAATGATAATGTTTTGATTAAATTGAACTAAACAAAATAGTTATTAAAATTAATTTTACCCAATGGTTTCTTAGGTATGACACCCCAAACACAAGCAATAAATAAATAAATAAATAAATGAACTGGATTCTATTTATATGAAATATCCTGGAATAGACAAACCCATCAAGATGGAAAGTAGATTTTAGTTGTTGCCAGAGTTTGCAGGGAGGAGGAACTGGGCAGTGACTACTAATGAATATAGGGTTTCTTTTGGGCGATGAAAATGTTTTATAATTCGATAGTGGTTTTATAATTAGACAGTGGTGGTGAGGGACTTCCCTGGAGATCCAGTGGTTAAGAATCCACCTGACAACGCAGGGCACATGGGTTTGATTCCCTGGTCCAGAAAGATTCCACATGCCCTGGGGCAACTAAGCCCATGAGCCACAACTACTGAGCCTGCACACTCTAAACCCATGCTCTGCAACGAGAAGCCACTGCAATGAAAAGACTCTGCGCCACAACGAAGAACAGTCCCACTCACTGCAACTGGAAGGAGTCCACATGGAGCGATGAAGACTCAGGAGAGTCAAAAATAATCAATAAATTAAAAAAAAAGATACCAATGATGGCTGTGAACCTTTGTATATGTGCTAAAAGTGATTGAATTGTGCACTATACAAAGGTAAATTTTATTAATATGACTTGCAAATTATATCTCAATAAAGCTTTTATAGAAATTTAATGTTTTTTTTAACTTTAAAAAAATGTGGCTACTAGAAATTTAAAATTACCTGAATGGCCTGCACTGTATTTCTATTTTTCTAGGTGATTAAAGGCAAGCATTTATGGAGGAAAGTGATAGGATGTCTAAATTAAGTGGTGACTGTGCAGTTTGAATAGGGAATGGTTGTTTAAGAAGGATGATTTATTATGAATGTTAAAGATATTGTATGGCAGAAATAAAAGAGGATTTATAGGAGATAAAACTTGTTTTAGAAACTACTAGTATAGTTTCTAAACTACTCTGGTGTAACGGAGTGTCTTGAAAGCCACAGGAAAAAAGCTTGCATTCGAGGATCAAATTTTTATAATTCTTTCTTTTCTCTTTTACTAGCTATTACAGGAAATATATCCATTTAGAAGACACTTCTTCAGTTAGTTATTATATATGAATATGAGGGCAGTTGCTTGAGTGTGTTGATAGGATTTCCCAATATTTAAGTGTCTGAAAAACTCCAAAGTTTATGCTTAAAATAAAATGTTAAAAGGAAGCAATTGGTTGCGGTCCTCTGGCTGGAAGACCCTTGTCATGCAATAACTTGTGTCTGGTTATGTTAAAAATAGGATGAAGATTTGTTGCAAGAGAATGAAGAATTGTCCCAGAGAACGGATTTGTGGACACAATGCGGGAATGAGAGGGTGGGACGAATTGAGAGAGTAGCATTGATATATATACACTACCGTGTGTAGAATAGATAGTTAGTGGGAAACTGTGTAACACGGGGAGCTCAGCCTGGTGATCTGTGATGACCGAGAGGGGTGGGATGTTGGGAGTGGGAGGGAGGCTCAAGAAGGAGGGAACGTATATACACACGTCGCTGATTCATGTCGTTCAGCAGAAACTAACACAACATTGTAAAGCAATTATTCTTCAGTTTAACAAATTTAAAAAGAGAAAAAAAAAATAATTACCAGCATTGTCCGTATAGTTTAGTCAGGGATATTATTTTTTGGCTTTTAAAAGAAAGATTCAATGGAAAATGATTTGTGCGGAACTTCGAATTGTTTCATGAATTGCCTCATGCTTCCCCTTCACTTTGCCATACCTCCAGCTGCTGAATGTAGAGACCTTCTGTTGAAGTGTCGACATTTAAAGAGATGCACAGACCTTTGTACTGTCATGCTCTGCTCAAGTCTGGATCTGCCCGTCATATAAAACAGTTCTTGAAAGGATCTGAGATAAAAAAAGTTCTTTTAAAGAATTTTGCAGTATAATAGTTATTAAGGTTCATGTTTATGTGATTTTATAAAATAACCTATATAATTTCCTCGTTTTCACTTGGTTCTGAAGCATCAAGAGCATTTATACATATAAAAGAATACTTATCCATAGCAATTAAAAGAATATGTCTGAAAGTAAAATTCAATGTCAAAGTGAAATGAAGTATCGCACAGCATTCCATGAATATGCATATCTTATGAAGTGATCTGCTTTAAGAAATATTATGCAGAAAATATCTTTACCGTAGACATGTAAAATAGTTTTAAAGTTGTATATTTCACAGTACATTAATTATTTAAGCAATGGTAACCAAGAATAGAGTTTGAGGCAATGATACTAATCCGAATTTTATTTGAACTAAAATACCCTGATTTTTGATCTTAATCAGAGAAATAGTAACAGATTTTATTGGTTAGAATGTTGCTAATAGTTCAAGTATTCACAGTGTTTGCCTAGGAAACGAACTGAGATCTTTCTGTCCTTTTTGAGATTGCACCCAAATTGGACTAGAAAGAAGCCTGAGCACCAAGAAACTGATGCTTTTAACCTGTGTTGCTGGAAGACTCTTTTGCAAGGAGATCAAACCTGTCACTTCTAAAGGAAATCAACCCTGAGTATTCATTGGAAGGACTGATGATGAAGCTGAAACTCCCAATATTTTGGCACCTGATGTGAAGAGCTGACTCATTGGAAAAGACCCTGATGCTGGGAAAGATTGAAGCCAAAAGGAGAAGGGGGCGACAGAGGATGAGATGGTTTGATAGCATACTGACTCAATGGACAAGGATCTGAGCAAACACTGTGAGATAGTGAAGGACAGGCAAGCCTAGAGGGCTGCAGTGTGTGTGACCAGAGGAAGGATCTGTTAGGTCGTTCAGTCTCCAGTGTGGTTTTGGGGCCATTACTGCCTCTTCGAAGAGCATCTGTCTCTTACATCCTCTATTTGTGAATAAAATATGTGTGCCCTGAAGTGGGATTCTGAAGCATCAGAACAGAACAGGGAAGATGACTGGGTCATGTTGTATGTGTCTGTGTGAGTAGGGATGCAGGGAGTGGAGCTTGTAGTGGGCTCATCAGACAGTCCTAGAGGTGATACTCTGCTCTAAGAATTTTCCCAGATGATCTCTACATCCAGGGGCTTGAGCAGAAGCTCATATTCCCAGTACACAAAAGTACTTGTCATGTTTCATATTGAAAGTAAGAAAATAATTGCAGCTGTTAGAAAAATAACGTTCCCTGTTGTTTAGGCAGACGGATCGCAGAAGAAAAAGCCCGCGGAAGATGAACACCTTTCCAGGAAGAGGGCATTTCAAGAAATACTCTCAGTACCGTGGGAGGTAAGCAGGGTGTCCCATTTTACTGATCTGCGGCATACTGAGAGGGACCACCCACTGATGGGAAGATAAACAGGACCCCCCACGGGAGCAAAGAGGGGTGAGCAAGACGAGACTGGCGGCAGTTGCTGAGTTTCCCTCCGCCCCAGGCAGGGGAGGTGTGAAGACACGCAGGAGAGTTTGACTCCCAGGAGGTGTCCGTGACAACACAACATAATTTATAAAATAATTAGGCGTACGTTCTAACTGGTATTTGGGGGTAGGGAGTTCTGTCAACTGTCATAAAGAGAACATTTCTTCATTGGTTAACTAAAGAACAACATGATTCTCTTGGAAGGGTGTCAGCCTAAGTACAGCCAACGTAACCCACTCTGGGAGTCGGCAAGGCTAGTTCCTCATCGCCACTGTTCCAAATAAAGACCTTCTGGCAAGAGAAAAGCATTGAGCTGCAGATGCTTATAGCACAAAATTGTCAATAGTTAACACACTTGAGCACTTTTGTGTGAGTAAATAAACCCCTTCTTTAACTTCTGCCCAGTCTTTGGACACTCCCCTTTAAAAAAAAATGAAGTAGAGTTGATTTACAATGCTCCGATAGTTTCTGCTATGCAGCAAAACGAGTCAGCTGTGTGTACACGTACATCCTATACATACATACAGGTCATGACAGCATTGGGTGCACTTTCCTGCGCTATCCTGTAGGTCCTTATTAGTTATCTATTTTATCCACATTACGGTATATAAAATCCTTGGACACTTAAGAACGCACCCAAATTGTCCAGGACAGATTGAGAACTCCACGTGTGTGTGTGTGTGTGTGTGTGTGTGTGTGTGTGCGCGCGCTAAGTCACTTCAGTCCTGTCTGACTTTTTGCGACCCCATGGACAGAAGCCCTCCAGGCTCCTCCGTCCATAGGATTCTCCAGGCAAGAATACTGGAGTGGGTTGCCATTTCCTTCTCCAGGGGATCTTCCTGACTCAGGGATTGAACCCGAGTCTCCTACATGTCCTGCATTGCAGGTGGATTTTTACCACTGAACCACCTGAAGCCTGAAAACTCTGTGCTGTGCTAGTTGTTCGGTCATGCTGGCCTCTTTGTGACCCCGTGGACTGTAACCCAAAAGGCTCCTCTGTCCATGGGGATTCTCCAGGCAAGAACACTGGAATGATTGCCATACCCTTCTCCAGGGGAACTTCCCAACCCAGGGATCGAACCCAGGTCTCCCGCTTTATAGGCAGATTCTTTACTGTCTGAGCCACCAGGAAAGCCCAAGAATACTGGTGTGGGTAATCTATCCCTTCTCCATGGGATCTTCCTGACCCAGGAATCAAACAGGGCTCTTCTGCATTGTAAGCAAATTCTTTACCAGCTAAGCTTCCAGGGAAGCCCACCCTTTAGAAATCACATGCCTTGAAGGCACTTGCAGATGACCTGAAATAAAGGCTTCTTCTCCCCTGAATATTTTCCTCGTCTACTTTGCAGCAATATTGAAAGTCTCTCTTCTACCTTGGGCTCCGAGATGGGGATTCTACACCCTGGGAAGTAGAGGGCAGCATGCCAAGGGGTGTATAGAAATTCAGGGACAAATGTGCTGGAGTTCCCAGAACTTTCAATATCCTCCATGTTTTGGCTAAAACATCTTTAAGATGAACAGAGATATTTTATAAGATTGCCAATGTAAATTATATATGAATTTTTGAAATAATATCTGATACTTCCAAGATATAGCTTGGCTTCAGGTGGCTGAAAGACTTTTCTGTCTGTGAATATTGGCTCATACTTTTTGTTTGTTTGTTTTTTTCTGCCATTAGGAGCAGGAAACATCAACAACACTTCTTGGGAGAACTGTATTCCATTAGCTAAGCAGAGTCACAAGTGGGCCTGGCCAGGTTATCCCTATGAAGCAGTGATGCATCCAGGACTCACTTACACTTACAGTTTCTTGCTCATATTAAACTTCTTGGTTTTCACATTTTCTTAACTCTTTAATTTGTGCTCTACCATCTTTTCATAAAATATTTTTTTGATTTCTCTATTTTATTTTCTGCACCTATCTTCCTCCCTACAGCCATCACCACATTGATCTCTGCCCCTGAACTTCACAACGACCACCCCCTTCCCCCACACCGTCCTATAACTTACTTAGCTTCTTTTTTCATGCTTGTGACCTTGAAGCATGAAAGCATCTTTTTTTTTTTTTTGGTCTCTTGGTCCTACAGTGTGCTGGTCATTGCTCTGGGCTGTTCGTTCTGGGTCTCACTTAATATTCAGTAACCAATCTGTAGGTCCTGGGAGATATGCTGAAGGCACAGAATTAGTGTGTGGTAAATAAATAAGCTAAACCCAAGTCTCTCCAAAGCTGACACCTATGCCTGGCTCTATTGATTGGTGAGGAGCAGAGGGGTGGGGGTAGAAAAGAAAATTGGTTAGTTTATTTATTGTGTGAAAGAAAAAGAAACACGTCAAATTGATTGACAGTATATAAATTCAACAAACTAATTGAATTTATCACCTTAATAACACGTCTGACAGCTAAGAAACTTGACAATGTGAAGTTGACTGATTTGGGCCATGATGATAAAATTAGAAGATGCTCATATACAAAGTGCAAATGTCAAGGGAAAGTTAAAACTAGACTCTCTGATTCATTGCAATATTCCATTCCCTGTGACTTCATGGTGATTTCAGAATAAGTGACCTTGAGCCAAGTCAACTGAGAAATCCAAATAATATGCATATCAGGATACCTGAACAAAAAGACGAGTTTCAGCTTCCATCACTCAGGAATAACAATGATGTGGGTGACGTCTGGACATTTTCTAAGCAATTTAGGAATAAAAATAATTGCTTATAACACATATCCTTTAATAGTCTAAATATTTTGTGTAAATTTGTGTCTTCTGTCTGAAAGTATAGATTCCTCAGTGAGATGAATAGAAGAGCTGTTGTTACGTTATAGGACCAATGTTGTTGAATCAAAACTTAAAACAGTCCTAAAGGAAATCAGTCCTGAATATTCATTGGAAGGGCTAATGCTGAAGCTGAAACTCCAATACTTTGGCCACCTGATGCGAAGAACTGACTCACTGGAAAAGACCCTGATGCTGGAAAAGGTTGAAGGCTGGAGGAGAAGGGGATGACAGAGGATGAGATGGTTGGATGGCATCACCAATTCGATGGACATAGTTTGAGTAAACTCCGGGAGTTGGTAACGGACAGGGAGTCCATGGGGTCACAAAGAGTAGGACACAACTGAGCGACTGAACTGAACTGAAGCTTCTAGTGCGTCTCAGGCACTGGACAAGTCATCATCCTTGTTTGCCCCGATTATGTAAATTAGCCAGGGCCACACACATGTGTGTGTCTTTGTCTGTGTGTCCAAAAGAGTGTACATCTAATTTAGGGAGGGCTTCCCTGGTGGCTCAGATGGTTAAGAATCTGCCTGCAATGCAGGAGACCTGAGTTCGATTCCTGGCTTGGAAAGATCCCCTGGAGGAGGGCGTGGCAACCCACTCCTGTATTCAGGCCTGGAGAATCCCATGGACAGAGGAGCCTGGCAAGCTACAGTTCATGGGATTACAAAGAATCAAACACAATTGAGCGACTAAACACACACATTTTTAGGCAAGTGCAAGAAGCCTCCTAAGAGCTTTGATTGGTTGGTGGAAGAAGCAGCAGTCTATTTATACGTATAGCATGTTCATAGTCAGAGTTTTGCTGTCAAGTCATGTGTTAAATTGTGTAAGTTGGTCACTAAATTCATTGAGAAGTATCCAACATCTTTAAGAGTTCTATGGAGGTATGAATTGAAATACAGTTTGTAGGATGAACAAATGTTCAGTGTTATTCCATACAATAATAATAGTCATAATGAGATTGAAGCAGTTCTTTTGTGTTTGGTACTTGCAATGTACCAAGAACCCTTCTGACTACTTTATATTTACAAACTCTTTTACGCCTGACAAAAATCCTCCTTGACACAAAAGACAGAGAATAGCAACTCATCCCAGGGATGATATTAGCAACTTAAGTCCATCCTCTGGATCATGTCTACTCAGATTTGGTATTTTTTAAGCTGTATAAAAATCCCTTGAACCTGTAAAAATTACTTTTAATCTAAAAATCATCTCTATTTCTAGGCATTTTTCATGGCTAGGTAAGGGAAACTATTCATAATTTTCTCTGGGAGACTCAGCCTGGGAAGTTTGTTTGTTTTTTTAAACAGTGAAAATTTTTGAGATTGATTGAAAATATTTATGATACATAGGCTATTTTCAATGCTTGGTACCAAAATATCCAAAGATTATGTGTAGGGTATTTTAAGAATAATAATAAGAATGAAAGTATGGACACTCCCCTTCCTCATGCTTTTTCTTTTAACATTGCTAATGTCCTTGTGATTTCTGCACTACGGAAATACAAATAAATCCACCACTGATTTCCACTGGGGTTTCTCTCTCCTCACTTCCCGCGTCCCAGAGCAAAGACTAATTTTGACTCTGGCTCCTTTATCTGACCCCAGTGATAAAGTAAACAGTGGAAAAAGTTTTTTTTTTTTAATATAATGAAATCCTGTTTCAATACAAGAGAATGCACGTTCTCTTGTATTGAAGAAAAGCAGGCTGTTTAAACTCGGTTTTGCAAAAGGAACAATTTTACAGTAGGATCATATTAAATCACAGGCAATAAGCCTAATTGAATTACAGTCATTATGGGTTGAAAGAGGAACAGCAAGGAACTTGTTTTACCAAATGCTATGCAATATACTCCATGTCTATTTAGACGTGATGTATAGACTCAGGTCAATTACTCTGAATCTCCAGTAGTTTAAAGCCTCCTGGTGGAGGAAAGGCTATGCTCAGGGAAAGGGAATTGTCCTGGTGAAGCAACTATTGAACCAACCTCTGGTGACGTGCGTAAAGACAAAATAGTTCACTTTTATCTATCGAAACCCAACTGAAAGTGTGAAACAAGGGCTCCACTTACTATGAACACTTCTCTTTATCAGGGGTTTCACAGAGGAGTAGAAATGTATTGAACTGCATCCTCCTTTATTTTGATCAATAGGCACTAAGTGAAGTGGGAAGTATTCTTGAGATCCCTGCGTGAGCAAGAAAGACCCCTTTCTTTCAGAATTTTTTTTTAAAGTTTACTTATGAGAACTGACAATAGAACATTACAAAAGAGAATGAACTCGGAGAATTTTATGAGTTGAAAATACAAACGTACTGGGAAAAACATTCAGATACTACCAGTCCACAGAAATCTTAAACAACATACACGGTACACATTCTGTTAAAAGAAATTGTGGGTTATGGAAATATCCAAACAGTTGATCAACATACAAGAATCAAAGTATTTTAAAAAATTTTGTATTTAGTCAACCAGATGTTTATCTGCATTTTTCTAGATTGTGTTAGCATCAAATAGTTTTTCTTAGTAGGGAGTCATCCTGGTTAAGTAACTATTGAACCAACCCCTGGTGACGTGGGTTAAGACAAAACAGTTCACTTTTATCCATCGAAACTCAGCTGAAAGTGTGAAACAAGGGCTCCATTTACTATGAACATTTCGAGGGACAGAGTTGTATCCTTCAAGTTCATGTGTAAGTCAGTGGGTGTAGGACTAAGACTGCAGTCTCCCAGAGATGCAGGGTGATAAAGGGAAGGTAGCTCTTTTGTGTGGCTTAGGCAGAGTAGCATGTGAGGTGCTGAAATAGAAATGGAAATTCAGGAACCCCGAGTTTCCCTAAAATTACCAATTCTGACATGGCTTCAGCCGTGAATATCTCTGACCCCAATTTTTAGGTTCTTTTGAGTCTCCTTGCCAAGGGTTTTTGCATCCAAGTCTAGAATCCTCTGCACCTTGATTGCAAGGAACTGGAGATTAAATGGGAAGGAGGGTCTGGGCAGTCCTGAAGCTTGAGAAGCTGAAGGTGGGAGTGGGCTGTGTACACACCAGTACCTCCTGACCGAGGCCAGGAGCGAAGAATTCAGAGATGGCCGGGCATTCCTGGAGTGGAGAGAAAGGAAAATGGAACAGCCCTTGTATTCATCAAAATATCTGCTCACATTCTGAACCAAGGAGAAACAAACAGTAATACAAATAATAAATAATATCAAAAAATAAAAATAAAAAAGACTAGAAAGTCCTGTGCTGCCCTGTCTCTCTGCTGGTGGTTTGTCACCCTCTGTAATCCCACCACTAGGGATGCCGTGACCTCTTTGACCTTAAGCCCAGGGCTGATGCGAAACGACTGTTCCCTTCCCATAATATTTACTTGCCAAACTATGTGTCTTTTTTCCAAAATTTGATTATTTGTTCCTCATGGATTTTTTCATGTTAATGTTTAAATACATGCATTAAAATACTTCTAATCTTGATACTCACTATTTTGGGCACCTCTTAAATTATGTGTCCCCATGGAATCTCCCTGACACTTGGCCTCGTTGTGGACCTGCCAGCATTTATGTAGGGGTGGGGCCGCAAGTCAGATACAGGCTGCATTTGGAAATGTTCTGAGACCTTTGCTGTCAATCACGTTTTTAAGAGATTGAAGACGGGGAGGGCACCTTTTCAAGGGCTTGTACTCCTTTAAAACCTGCTGGCATCAAGTTGAGGTTTCATTTAGAGAATTCAGAGATGTAACCACATTCCCCGAGGAGGGCTGGTGGGGAAAGATTTAAATCAGTGCTTGTGAGGTGGCTCAAATGCAGTTCAGTTCTAAAACAAAATTAGGCCCTGAGAAAAGGTAGCACACGTGCCGTGTAGAATTAGCCACAATCAAAAGCCTTGGCTGTGCCTTTAGACTGTGACCTGGAAATGTCAGTCCCCACCATGGGAGCCGTTTAAAACTCCAGATGAGAAATCAGAATAAGCAAGCATTTGCCATCTTCAGTTGTGCAGATGAAGCCATAGGGACAAATAAGAAAGAATGTTTTTATTTTTAATGTTATGTTTCTCATAATCAGTAAAACGTATTTATCAAGCTTTAAAGTGCAAAGTGAAGTTTTCTTTAAGTGTTCTAACAATAAGCGGTATCCAGCCTCTTCACTGGAAGGACTGATGCCGAAGCTGTAACTCCAATACTTTGGCCACCTGATGCAAAGAACTGACTCACTGGAAAAGACCCTGATGCTGGAAAAGACTTCAGGCAGGAGGAGAAGGCGATGACAGAGGATGAGATGATTGGATGGCATCACTGACTCAATGGACATGAGTTTGAGCAAACTCTGGGAGATGGTGAAGGACAGGGAATCCTGGTGTGCTGCAGTCCATGGGGTCACAAAGGGTCAGACATGAATGAGTGACTGAACAACAACAACAAATCTAAGTTGTTCTATTAGCAAGAAAGGCAGATGATTTCTGTATATCAGGTTTTGTTCCTGGAAGGGCGATGGGTATTTTGAAATGAGAAGGCAAATGAATATAGCAAACCACACAGAAGAAAAAAGAAGAAGCCTACAGGATTGATCGTGTATTAGAACACATTTGCCCATTTAACTTGCCTTTAGATTGGCTCAGGGTATGGGGGTGATGGACTAAAAGTCATAAATGGAGTTTTTATCATTGGAGAGAACAGCCATAGTACACATATATAGTTCCAAATCTGAATAAGGTTATTTTAAAAAAGAATCTCAAACATTCTATAAATTGCATACCATAATGAAAACTGGAATGTCTCCTTGACTAATTCTACCATGCTGTGCAAATACCTAGAGGAATCTTCTAACATTTTACAGAAAAAAAAAAGATATAAACATTAACCCAGAATTTAAATAATTTAAATATAGGCAGGAAAGCAAAAATACCTCATTTGGAAAACAGTGTTTAAGTTTCATAAGTCTGTAAAAACAAACCTGACAAATGTGTAACTTTTGGATCATTTAGGATATCTGTAGTTATTTTAGCATTGTGCTTAATAAAAATTTAGTTGTATGAAGTTGAATATAGTGAAGTGTTAAGATATTTCACCAGGATTAAGCTAATCCTTCTCTAACACAAGGAAAAATAGTTGCTAATAAACTCTATTTTTAACAACCACTTGAGAGAGACAAGATGAGACATAAAAATCCCTTTCAAGAAGTTTTCCAGGACAATAGCAGTTTACACCCAATGCACACAGAAATACACTGCAAAAACTTTCCCTTGCCAAGTTACAAAGTCCGACTTGTCAGAGTTACATCATGTTTTTAAAGCATATTTGAAGTGAAGCTTGTCATACATCAGACTCCAGTGAATCCAGCAAGGGTGTCCCTGCTTTAGAAACTTATGGGCTGCATTCTCTTTGAGTTTTTCAAAGGATTATTTTAGTATCAAAATTCCACATGTGGAATGAAAACCAATGGTTTTTTGGGTGCAGTTTTTGGAATATACAGTCCCACTCATTTTCCATGTACTATGCCCCACCCCCAACACCCCTCCCTTTATAATGTTGCTATCAGTACGGAGTGCTAAAATCACCATGAATCTGATCCCTTCAATATGGATTTTCTGTACCATAGTGTCAAGGCTGGGGCTTGACATGGCATGATCGTCACAGGAGAATGTGACTCTGGCTTTCAAGATCTATGTGTGATAAAGGAAATTTAAATGCATGGTGCAAGTAAAGGACCAGAGATGAGGCAACTCTGTAAGAGCTGCCTGATAGTAAGAATTAATTTGAAAATAAAAGATGCATCTATTAATAGAAATACATTAAAATTCCATTCTCTGCATGTGTGCTTTGCTGACATATATGCGATTTATATATATCCAGAAAGTGGATATATATACATATATATATACACATATATATAAATGCTAGTGTTCACACATCCCATTCTTGCTTTAGAATACTGTGTTCTTGGGATATATTACCAAGCTTCCTTACACCGATTTCTTAACATTTTTGTCACCTCCTAAATATTTCCTGTATAGAATTTATCACCATCTATAATTATATTCTGGCTGTGAAAGCTCAATTATTACTTATCACTCCTACTGGAGTGAAAGCTTAGCAAATGTGGGTTCTGTTTGTTCATTATCATATGATCAGCCTCTTGCCCTGCATATCAGCATTTTGTTGACATCAGTAGACGGTTGTTAAATAAATGAATGGATGAATGAATGAACAATATTTTCTGATATATCCATCTTTATAGTACGGTTATACCTGATACCGGGATGGTCTTACTGGTTATGGCTTTGGGCTGCCCAAGGCACTTTTTTTTTTAATGCAATTTTTGTTGAAATTAAATTCTATTTTTTTCTTTGCTTAAAATCTTGCCCTGTTTGAATGGACATTATAAGGTTTGCTTTTGTGATTCCATTTCCTTTATTTAAGAGCTGAGAAGCCCCTTTCTGTCTACACCTTCTCTCTATGGACATATGAGTATGTATGATCTATTTGCTATCTAATCTTGCCTGGAATTCATTTTATCTTTTTAAGCTGACTCTTCATATTTTTGGCTGGATTCATTAAATTTTAAACTTTGTTTCTCAAATGCCATTTCCAATTAATTAAGCAGTAGAAATAAGTTTCAATGTTTCCCCTACAAGCAAACAATACTATTGCGTCTTTGCACTGTCTTTGTTTTGGCCAAAGATCTATATGTAGTGATAAAAAAATAATTGAGTAGAATTGAGTGCATAAATAAGGTGCACTGTGATACTATGGCTTTATGGATGGTAAAGAATGATGAAGAGGAATTTAAAGGTAAGTTTGTGTCACAAAAAGAAATACAATTTTATATACTAGGTCATATTCCTAACAAAGTAAGTGGCAAATTTCTAGATGCTGTATAATCCTGTAGTAAGTTGAGACTAGTTGAAGTCTCTTAAACTAGCAACAAAATAAATAGCCTGACAAATATTTTTAATTGGCTCTTCCTCTTTCATCTACTTCTCAGTATATGGTTTTCAATTCTGAATCTCAAGCTCAAACACGTCAATCTTAGATTACAAATTCTAGGTTGTACATGAGTAATCAGCATGTTTCATTAATTTAAGACCTCCTTTTATTGATCATTATTTCTATATGGCCAATTTCTTAACCTTTACAGGTAAGATGATTAGGCAAATGAGATGGTTGGAAATCCATGAATTCTGGCTTAACTTCACAAGTTATTTGTAAAGATGTGACCTACGATTCCTTCACAATTGCCTAAATTAGCTATCTTGATTACCACCCAAAGTTAGTAGTGATTGGGTGGTTGAAACAAATCCATTCGAAATTACAAAATGCTTCCCTAATTTTTGAAGACCTATGAGTGCTGTATGGGAATTGTCTGTGAGAGACAAATATTTTTCATTTTTGGTAAAAGAGAGAAAAGATATCAAAAAGGTCTTCATTTTGATAGTCTTGAAGCACATTTTAAAAAGTGATGTTAAAGCACTTTTTAAATAGTGATATTTCTCTGGAGGAGGAAATGGTAACTGACCCCAGTATTCTTGCCTGAAAAGTCCCATGGACAGAGAAGCCTGGTGGGCTACAGTCCATGGGGTCACAAAAGAGTCAGATACAACTGAGCAAGTAAACAGGCACACACTACCTTCAAGTCTAGAGCTCTGCTCTTGTTTACAGCTGAGTAGGTTCCACCTGGATTACCTCTCTTGAAGATAACTGGATACCCTGGATAAAACATGAAAAATAAATGTGTGAGGGCACTGGTAGAAAGTCCAAGGCAGAGGCAAGTTGACACTAGGAGAAGGAAACTGCCTTGTATCAGTTGCCTTTTTAAAAACAAACAAACAAACAAAACAGCTGTGAGACTGTTGGCAGTCTGGGTCTACATCATGCTTAGCTGTTAAAACTCAATGGGAAACCTGCAGAGATGTTCTGGTTTGAGCAGCCAGAGTTCAGAGCTTGGAGCAACCCAGCAACAGATTCTGGGAACTGAGAAGGCAGCGGAGAGGCCAGAGTTTTATGCACAAGCTTACAGTTTGTTATTGCAACTAGTAGATGACTTTTACAATGTCACAATGCAACATATTTTGGGAAAAGGTGCTACACCAAAATAGAGCTAAAGATGATAAATCAGTATCATTCAATACACGTGCCATATCGATGGATGTACAATAGCTAGCATACCTAGTACTTCATGTGTTGAGAGAAATACAATCCCCTCTTCCCAAATATGAAGGATGTATAAATACACTTTTAAGATTTTAGGCACAGGTTTATGATTCTGTAAATATAAGTAATCCTTGGACTTCTGGTAGAGCAACCTGGAAACATCCATTTTGATGTACAGATTTTTAGAGTATAGTTTTGCCAATTCATTAACTAAAAAACTAATGTACTGGGCACAAACCCTGAGAGAAACATATATCAAAAAGACATATGCACCCCAATATTCACTGAAGCACTATTTACAATAGCCAGGATGTGGAAGGAAACTTAATGAATGTCCATCAACATATGAATGGATTGAAAAGATGTGGTGTGTGTATATATATACAGAGAGACAATGGAATATTACTCTGCAGTAAAAAGGAACAAAGTTGGGTCATTTGTAGAGATGTGGATGGACCTAGGGACTGTCATACAGAGTGGAATAAATCAGAAAGAGAAAAACAAGTACTGTGTATTAATGCATATGTGGAATCTAGGAAAATGGCAGGTGAACCTGTATTTGCAGGGCAGGAATAGATATGCAAACACAGAGAACAGATTTATAGACACAGAGAAGGGTGAAGGAAGGTGGAACAAACTGGGAGATTAGGACTGACCTCTATACACTATCATGTGTAAACTAAATAGCTGGTGGGAAGCTGATGTATAGCACAGGGGGCTCAGCTTGGGGCTCTGTGATGACCTAGAGGGTGGGATGGGAGAGTACGGGTGGGAGGAAGTTCCAAGAAGGAGAGGGTATAGCTGATCCACTTCACTGTACAGAGGAAACCTTAACACAAGATTGTAAAGCAACTACACCTTCCCAAATTAAAAGAAAATGTTGCATGTGACTTCAAGGAGCTGTTTCTTCAAATAATCCATCACTTTTATTTATTTATTTTTTTAGCATTTCCAGTGTCCACATACATCCTGGTTGTTGAGAAACCTTGTTTGAATTTCTAACATGATTTCCCATGAGTCTTGCTTTTTTCATCCACTGCATAACATGTTCAAAAAACGTGTCAGATGGCACCCATTTCTAAATTGAACTGCTACTCTGCTTCCTAACTTGATTTAACTGCATTTCTTTTGAAGCTTCTCTGCTTCTCACACCAAATGGAATTTATGCCCTTATACTCAGGTCAGCATTGTCCATTTCATTGCACTTCCATGGAGCCCAACCCAATGATGAGTGTATAAGAGATTGTTTAGGATTGTTGAACAAATGAATGATGAAATGCAAAATGAAATTTCCTAGAAAAAGCAAAATAGTCTTTAAAAGACTAGAAAGGGGCTTCCCTGGTTGCTCAGTGGTAAAAAATAAATCTGCCTGCTAATGCAGGAGATGGGGGTTCCAACCCTGATCCAGGAAGATCCCACGTGCCACAGAACAACTAATCCTATGTGCCATAACTACTGATCCCATGTGTTGCAACTACTGAAGCCCATGTGCTTAGAGCCCGTGTTCCGCAACAAGAGAAGCCACTGCAATAAGAAGCCCGCGCATTGCAACGAGAGAGTAGGCCCCGCTCACCACAGCTAGAGGAAGCCCACTTGCAGCAACAAAGATCCAGCACAGCCAAAACTAAACTAAACTAAATAAATAAAAGACTAGAAAGGTGGTGATTTCACTGGTCAGAATTTTTTTGGTAGATCCAGATGTCAGATTTGCTTTAACAGGTCTATGGGAAGAATTACAGAGTGTAGGATTCCTTTCCTCCTTTTCTTCCCAATACCATGCTCTTTGGTGTTCAGGGAAACAAGAAGAAAACTCCAGCCCTTCTCCCACCTCGCTGAGTGGCAGACAACAGGCTCTGCAGGCAGACAGACTGGATTTAAATTTTGCTTCTGTCACTTGCCAGCCACATGCCTCATGCAAGTTACTGATCCTTGCTGGGTCTGCCATCTTCATCTGTGAAGGGAATGGGCTATTCTTGGGACTAAATGAGACAGAAACATTTTATAGTAAAATAATACCTGGTTCAGAGACATTAATTTGCCAACGAAGGTCAAGGCTATGGTTTTTCCAGTAGTCATCTCTGGATGTGAGAGTTGGACTATTAAGAAAGCTGAGCACTGAAAAATTGATGCTTTTGAACTGTGGTGTTGGTGAAGACTCTTGAGAGTCCCTTGGACTGCAAGGAGATCCAACCAGTCCATCCTAAAGGAAATCAGTCCTGAATATTCATTGGAAGGACTAATGCTGCAGCTGAAACTCCAATACTTTGGCCACCTGATGCGAAAAACAGACTCATTTGAAAAGACCCTGATGCTGATAAAGATTGAAGGCAGAAGAAGGGGACAACAGAGGATGAGATGGTTGGATGGCATCACTGACTTTATGGACATGAGTTTGAGTAAGCTCCAGGAGTTGGTGATGGATGGGGAAGCCTGGCGTGCTGCGGTCCATGGGGTCACAAAGAATTGGACATGACTGAGTGACTGAACTGAACTGAATATCTGGTCAGAGCAGTAATTATAACTTAGTCTTACTGAGTTTTCCGATGTGGTAGGCCCTTTATGCACATTGCTTCAGATCATGCCTACAGCTGGTAGGTAATATTTTTAGGTTCACTTTATAGGTTTGTTTCAGGTTTGGTTTTTTTTTTTTTTTTAAGGGTTTATTTGCCAACCCTAAATAATTCAGATCCCCTCCCAGGCTTCTGTAATTGTATCGCGAAGTTTCACTACTGCTCTTTGTTGTCCCCTTAGATGGTGTTTGGATGCTGAAAACAGCCACCAGCATCATCACTATATTAAGTATCTTACTTAGGACACAGCTGAGCACTCTTTATTCTTATTTTAAAAAGTGACTATAATCAAGTTCATGGAATTTGGAGGACTGGTGTTTGAGAGATTAAAGCGGTTATTAACCAAAAGTTCGTAAAGATCTCTCTGTGACTCTTATCTCCTCTGTGAAGTCCACAAAGACCATGTTTTTCACAAGACACGAATCAGGGGATTGTTTTCTTTTTTCCTAGAGTACTATTTTTTTTAAACTGCCTGTTAAGCCTATAATCTAAGGATTTATGTTTCTGTGTGTCATAAAGATGTTTAGAATATGCTTAATGAATAAAGATTCAACCATATTCAGAACATGTTTGTTTATTAAGCACGCATTAAAAAAACCTTCTAGTGTTAACTACAGGACAATGTCAACTTGGAAATCTTAGGAGTTGGGTCAATCTTACTAATATTTGAGATTCTGGTTCCAGGAAGTCTAGTGTTAGCTGACAGACTGGTTGCTCCAATAAAGAGTTGTCTTCCCACTTCACCCTTGCTTGGCCAATGCATATAAAGAGGGATATCCTGAAAAGTGACATTTTTTAGAGACATTACTGCGCATTGCCTTCAAGGATTGCTTGATAGAAGACAAGCTCATGCCCTTTAACTCCACCTCTGTGCTCCAAGCCTGGGCCCATCAATTTTCTTCTTCCATAAAGATGTCTGAGCTGTCTCTTGAGCTAATTTATGCTTCTGGCCTTATTTGGCAATTTACTTTCCTACTTGAACATCCCAAACAAACAAAAGCAGCTCTTCTGGAAATTCTTCATTATCCTTGTTTTATATCATTTCTTAAAGTTTGAGTCACAGGTCTAAATAGCTTGTACTTCTTTATCAAACGATCAGATGCTTTCCTAATTTTGAACATGCTGCAGTGGCAGGATTTCCTGTTATCATGAGAAACTCAGTGAAATTCAGTTTAGTGGTTTTCAAGTGTTCAATATGGATACTGAAAATATTAAGTTTAGGGATAAAGACTTCAACTGCTTCATATTTCTAAAAATAAATATTATTAACTAACAATCATTAAAAGGTCAAGATGATGGGACTATTTTCAAATATAGGAAGATGTTTTGACTGGTTTCTAAGTGGTGGGATCCTATTTTCGTCTTATATATGATTAATGTTCCCCTACTCCTATTTATTAAGTTTCCCTGGCTCAGATGGTAAAGAATCTGCCTGCAATGCAGGAGACCTGAGTTTGATCCCTGGGTCAGGAAGATCCCCTGGAGAAGAGAATAGCTACCCACTCCAGTATTCTTGCCTGGCGAATTAATTCCATGGACAGAGGAGCCTGGCGGTCTATAGTCCATAGGGTCACAAAGAATCAGACACAACTGCATGACTAACACTTTCACTTCATTTCACAGTATTACATGTCTAATTATGCCAGGGAGGTAAAAGGACTGCAAAAATTTTCTAAATTTTAATCTTACAATTTGTATATGACATAGTTGTAAATGTGAGAAAATTAAGCAGTGTTTTGTAATTCTAGTTTTCACCTTTGCAGCATGAGTTTATTGCAGTGTGGATACACTTTAGCACGTTGTTAAGAAGAGAGTGAATAGATATTGTTAAGCTATTGAAAACAGAACAGATGCACCTTAAGAATTTATCTCTAAGGTAATTTATTTTATTTTGCTGTGGAAGAATTATATATTATATTATATATTATATATAAATTGTATATTATAGTCAAAGCTATGGTTTTTCCAGTAGTCATGTATGGATGTGAGAGCTGGATCATAAAGAAGGTTGAGTGCCAAAGAATAGGTGCTTTCAAACTGGTGCTGGAGAAGACTCTTGAGAGTCCTTTGGACAGCAAGGAGATAAATTGGTCAATCCCAAAGGAAATCAACCCTGAATATTCATATCAGATTATTGCAGATAATTTTTAATTCTGTTTTATAGATACGGTGATAAAAAATTATATAGCATTACAGAAAGGTTTATCCAGGACGGACCTTCTCCAATTTTTGTTCCCTGAGAACAGTATACCTCATATCTTGGTGACTGCTTTCAAACAAAAGTTCCCATAAGCAAATAAGCTTGGAAAATGCACTTCATAGAATGTAATAGTAAAGACTGGTGTATATTAAAAGACTCTGAGAAGGTCCAGTACATATAATTAAATGAAGGAAGGATAGAGAAATGAAACAGGATAAAAGAGGGAAACTACTGAAGGATTAAATGATCAGGCTTCATTACAGCAAGGTGAGCTTTTTCCCAGCACACCTCCTGGTATTCTTCAGCGCCTTCCTGCAAAGTTGCCCTCTCACCCCATGCCGGAAGCTATGCCTGGACACCAAGGTGACAAGCCAGGCCTAGGGTCATCCACTAACAAACACACATCTACTGGGCTCATGCTCTGTGCCAGCCACGGTGGTAGGTACTAGACATCTTATGCTGAGCTGGTACAGTCCCCTGCCTACCCCAAATGCGAAGAGAGTACTAGGGAAATAAACAAGCAGATGGAAATCAGGGAAAAGCAAAGGCTGTTGGTAGAGCACATTGATGGCGAGTAACTTTCCGCAGTTGGGGAGGGAGCACGGAAGGCTCCCTGGAGGAGAAGATGTTTAAGATAAAACCTGACTGGTGGGTTCCTGCGTACTAGGTGAAGAACCAGAGGAGAGGTGTCTGTTACAGAGGAGTTACTTCCTTGCAGGACAGAAAGCCTGGAAGGAGACTCTTGAGTCAGGCTGAAGCTACTTGTGAGTGTGTTCTCAGATAGGACCAGACCCAGAGGAGCCTTGAAGAATCTTATTTTCCCTTTCAGTGAGAGTTATTTTCCCTTGAGTTATTACTTAGTTTTTTCTCCTATAGACTAGAATGATGTCCATGCATAATTAATGGACCTATTAACTCAGTAAGGACAGCCTCAGTGACATTCAGTACTTCTTTCCAAGCCTGCATTGAGTCTCCAGAAGATTGATGGTGGCCAATTCTACTAACTGTGGGGTCCATCAAATTCTTTTTAATGGTTCCATTTCATCTTAAAATTTTACAGAACTTTTATTTAGTGTCTTTCCACTTAAGCAAACTGGTAGATTCCAGTGTTAACAAATATCAAAGCCAGAGATGCCTGTCTACATTTTTGTCTGGCTTTTGCTAGACTTGAGAGTATTATATGATTGTTCATTTAGCAGCAGTCGCAAGATAAGAAAATATTGCAACACATGCTTGAGGTTTTTTTCAATTAAATTTTAAATGGATGCAGAAATCTGGACAGTTTAAATGGTTTAAATTTTAACAATATATTTTGCATTGTGCAGTAAAGAACCAGCTGTAAATGCAATGAATATTTGTTTATGATGTCTTGGTGGTAATTGGGTTTAGCAAGTCATGCAAAGAGCAGTTTTCTTCAAATGACTTATTGGAAATGTGAAAGGAGGACAAGTTTCCTTTCTATACCCAAGCTTCCTTTCTTCAGTCCCAGTGATGGTATTATGAATAAATTGTAGCACAGATTTAATACCAAGCATAAAAGACCATTGTCCCAGGTGCATGGACATAACTTATAATTACTATACTGTGTAGAGGATGCTATTACTATTTGACTTACATTTGCTATAATTACTGGGTATTATTCTTCAAGTAACTAGGAATAAATGATCATTAACAGATGATGTCCTGTGTAATTCTGATATATGATAACCAGCACAATTGTATCCCTCTCTCTAGAGGTAAAATGCTTAGCTTATAATAACAATTTAAGAATTGGAGGGAATGGTTTGGAACATGCTTCCTGAAAGATCACTGAAAATGTTATGCTGCTTCTATAAAATTCCACTAGTTTATTTATTTTCCATTAACGTGTTTATTTTTAACTGGCCTGTGTTTTTCTAGTGAAGAATCATGATCCATCAGGATCTACTTTGCGCCAGCTGGGCTTCAACTGCTTTTTATTGCTGGAGGAAGACACGGGAAGAAACACAATTGTCTTTAAGGTTAGAGATTTCATCCATGACAACTAAGACAACTTTTTTTTTTCCCAGTGACTGAATTTTCACCTTCAAATCCCAGAGGTCACCCAAAGGTAATGTTTTCCTTAAAACATACCTATTAAAGTGAACTAATCCTTAACATAAACAAAATCTTTTAAAATGCAGGCGCCCGAAAAATCCAGGATTTCAGTCCTGGCTCCAATGTTCGAATATGAGAAGGAGAACAAGGCATAATGCAATTCCTTTTGAAGCAAGACTGGGTTTTAAAGAAGTAGCTTAATTTAATCATATATTTCCCCCTTTCTCCCCCCAAATGCATTTTCAGCTTAGATTTTCATTTTTTTAATTGAAAAAAAAAATTACTTGTCAACTGTATATACTGAGTCTTACCAGTGATAATCTTTTCCCATACAGTCCCATTTAATGTATTTCTACTATGTTGACTATTAGGTTATTAAAAATGAAATAATTACAATCTTTTGTAGCCTAGACTTTCCCCAGAAATATTATCATATCGGTGATGCAAGCATTCCTTCCAGTTTTCTGACAATTTGACTTGGCTGTAAAAGTTTATGAAGACATGTTGTTTTAAGGTCTGATTAAAATAAATAAGGAAAATAGAAAGCAGTGTTTATTAAGTGCATACTATGTCCGTGTGTGCTTACAGATATATTTTACCTATTAGTCACTTTGTCTTGAAGAAGAGGGTTTAGAAATCCTGCACTATTTTCCCAGCCCTGTGTCTTATGTGACTTGTGGTTTCTTGAACTTTGCGAGGTTCTAACAATCCATCTTGTAAATTTGCTGGAGTTGTTCATCTCTGAGCTGGAGCTGCCCCAACATGATGGACAGGAAATCATAAAACCTGGATGGCAGGTGTTTCTGGAGGCAGAACAAGTGCTTTCAGTTCTGGATGTGGGACCAACTGAACAAGTGAACGAGAAGTGGAATTAACTGCATCTCGAGGAGGAAATGGCAACCCACTCTAGTATTCTTGCCTGGAGACTCCCATGGACACAGGAGCCTGGCGGGCTACAGTCCAAAGGGTCGCAAAGAGTCGGACACGACTGAGCGACTGAACCACCACCACATCATCCAGAACCACTCTGCTGTATTTCATTAGTGTGGGCTTTATTTCCACAAACAGGAACTGAAAATCTGAAGATGCTTGGGAGAGATCTTCAGTGTTAAGGAATTGTTGTTGTTCAGTCGCTAAGTCACGTCCAACTCTTTGCAAGCCCATGGGCTGTAGCACGCCAGGCTTCCTTGCCCCTCAGCATCTCCTGGAGTCTGCCCAAGTTCATCTCCATTGAATCGGTGATGCCCTCCAACCATCTCACCTTCTGCCGCCCTCTTCTCCTTTTGCCTACAATGTTTCCCAGCATCAATCCTTCCAATGAGTATCCAGGGTTGATTTTCCTTAGGATTGACTGGTTTGATTATGACTATTTATCCTTTTTTTTTTTTTTCATTTATTTTTATTAGTTGGAGGCTAATTGCTTTACAATATTGTAGTGGTTTTTGCCATACATTGACATGAATCAGCCATGGATTTACATGTGTTCCCCATCCCGATCCCCCCTCCCACCTCCCTCCCCATCCGATCCCTCTGGGTCTTCCCAGTGCACCAGCCGTGAGCTCTTGTCTCATGCATCCAACCTGGGCTGGTGATCTGT
The DNA here is from genome assembly GCF_019320065.1 of Cervus canadensis. NCBI lineage: Eukaryota > Metazoa > Chordata > Mammalia > Artiodactyla > Cervidae > Cervus > Cervus canadensis. Next base: position 6,497,384 of record NC_057395.1, on the reverse strand, counting down.
TTCACCCTTGATAATATACATGTTTCGATGCTGTTCTCTCGAAACATCCCACCCTCGCCTTCTCCCACAGAGTCCCAAAGTCTGTTCTGTACATCTGTGTCTCTTTTTCTGTTTTGCATATAGGGTTATCGTTACCATCTTTTTAAATTCCATATATATGCATTAGTATACTGTATTGGTCTTTATCTTTCTGGCTTACTTCACTCTGTATAATGGGCTCCAGTTTCATCCATCTCATTAGAACTGATTCAAATGAATTCTTTTTAATGGCTGAGTAATATTCCATAGTGTATATGTACCACAGCTTTCTTATCCATTCGTCTGCTGATGGGTATCTAGGTTGCTTCCATGTCCTGGCAATTATAAACAGTGCTGCAATGAAGGGCAGCCAGTTATTTCATTCTTATTTCAAATTTTTTTTTCAGGTGTTAAAAGTGAAGCATGTACATTTTAAAAAACATAAAGACATATAAATAAGAAAGTTAAAATTGGGTATAATGCTGTCACCAGGAAATAACCACACTCATTTGGTTTGGGTGTATATATAAATACATGTTTGAAATACTATCATATGTATTTTGAAAATTGGGGCCATAATGTAAGCAGAACCACTTAAAAACTTACTTTCTTTGATTCTTTCTCAGATTTTTATTCCCACTGCAGTTAGAGAAGATCAAATTTTGACCTGGAAAGCTGCATAGTCACAGGGGGGGTTTTTAGGTTTTTTTTTTGGTATACATTACTCTGAACATCTCCCAGTGCTCTTATATATACTTGAAAACATGATTTTTCATAACTTCTCAGTGTTTAACCCTGTGGACATAATACAGTTTATTTAAACATCCTGTGATTGTTGGACATTCAATTTGAAAACAGTTTTTTTTTGTTGAACACCCTTGGAAACTCTGAGAAGAACTTCCTGATGTGGTTCAAGGCTACATCCAGGGTCGGGTCGCACATGCTGACCAGCACAAGACAGGTGCTCAATAAAAATGTTTTGCCTTAGTTAATATCTTTTCCTGAATCTCTTCTATCCCCTTGGGAAAGATTTCTAGAAATGGAATAGAAGTCAACAAACCTTGATAAGTCTCTGTGTAGGAAACTGCTTTCTCCACTTGTAACAGCACCCCGGAAAGTGTGACTTATTCTTACTGAAGCTGCTGATTAAATGATAGCATTGGCAGTTTATAATATAAACACAGCCTACAAATCCTCAGTGCAACAATGAAAGCCCTTCTCACCTTCTGATTCTACCTGCCAAATGAACACTGACTCAATTTCACCTTTCTTTTTATTTTTTTTTTCCTTTATTTTTATTAGTTGCTCCCAGAATATTGGAAATAAAAGCAAAAATAAACAAATGGGACCTAATTAAACATCTTTCTTTTTAAGATGTACCTCAGGAACTTTTAAAAATTTTCTTGTCTTGAATTCTTCAACATTCTTTTTTTGGGGGGGTACAGGGAAAAGATGAATTTTTAATTTTAATTTTTTAATATTTAATTGTTATTGGAGGTTTACTGGCAATATTGTGTTAGTTTCTGCTGCACCTCAAAATTCTTAATGGTATATTTAATGGTATATATACTTTTCTCTCAATAAATTATTTAGTTATACTGTTTTCCTGTGTGGGTTGTGTGTGGCCAGCATTTCATATGGTGATGTCTTATTTCCTTAACTGGACTGTAGACTCATGGCAGACAGAACTCGGTAGTGACTGAGAGCACAAGTGTGTGAGTGTGAGTGTGCTCAGTCGTGTCTGACGCTTTGATACCCTATGGACTGTCACCTGCCAGGCTCCTCTCTCCATGGAATTTTCCAGGCCAAGAATACTGGAGTGAGTTGCCATTTCCTCCTCCAGGGGATCTTCCCCACCCAGGGATGCAACCTGTACCTCTGCATTGCGGGCAGATTCTTTACCAGTGTGCCAGCTGGGAAGCCCATAAGTAATGTGGCTCTAGTTCTTCACGGCTCCGTTACCCTGTACAAGTGACTTAACTCTCAGTCTTCTTATCTGTCACCGGGATTAATAACACCTCCTGCTCTTGAATAGTCTAAGGATTAAATGAGAAAATGTAGGCAAAGTATTTATCACAGAGCCCCACATTTATTATGCTACGCTCGCTAAGTCACTTCAGTTGTGTCTGACTCTGCAACCCTGTGGAAAAAGTGAAAGTGAAGTCACTCAGTCGTATCCGGCTCTTCGAGACCCCATGGACTGTAGCCCACCAGGCTCCTCTGTCCATGGGATTTCCGAGGCAAGAATACTGGAGTGGGTTGCCATTTCCTTCTCCAGGGGAGCTTCTCAACTCAGTGATCGAACCCACATCTTTTACGTCTCCTGCATTGGCAGGCAGGTTCTTTCCCACCAGCGCCACCTAGGAAGCCCAATCAATGTGCTTAGTCTCTCAGTTGTGTCTCTTGTGTGACTCTTACGACCCCACAGACTGTAGCCCACCAGGCTCCTCTGTCGTTGGGATTCTCCAGGCAAGAATACTGGAGTGGGTTACCACTTCCTTTACCAGGGGATCTTCCCAACCCAGGGATTGAACCCAGGTCTCCTGCATTGCAGGCAGACTCTTTACTGACCGAGCTACAAGGGAAGCCCAGTTGCTCAATAAATTTTGATTCTGTTTTAACCTTGTGCTTGTCTGGAATTACACAGACATCATTTTGGAGATAGTCTATGCAGTGAGCTGGAAATATGATCCATGGGATCAGCATTCACTGTCCTGTCAGGAACAAATGAAGGGAATGGGATGATGTAGAGTCTCCTGGGATTTACATTCCTCCCCTACAGTGTGCTCTACTACCACGGACCCACTAATCGATGATTCCTTTGAGGAATCAGAAAAATGGGGAGGTAGGATATACTTTCAATCAAGTTCTCAAAGTGTCTCTGAAGGCACATCTCCAACCAGAGCACCTATAGGAACAAAGCTGGATGCAGGCTTGAGATCGGTTTTTCACTGAGGAAAACATCTTGCTGGCATTTCTTTTGGAACCCTTTTTTTTTGACCATTGGTAATAATGCATTTACTCACTTTATAATCTGGTGATATTTATGGTTTAAACCTGTTTACTGAGATCTCTTTTGATGAAATATTTGGGAAAGATTTATTAGGCATGAAAATCCTGTTTTCCACTCTTTGCACCTGCTATCAAAGTACCATTCAAGAACCAGGTCCACTTTAAAAACTCACTTAGCGTGGATACCCAGAGAAGGCAATGGCACCCCACTCCAGTACCCTTGCCTGGAAAATCCCATGATGGAGGAGCCTGGTAGGCTGCAGTCCATGGGGTCTCAAAGAGCCGGATATGACTGAGTGCTTTTACTTTCACTTTTCACTTTCATGCACTGGAGAAGGAAATGGCAACCCACTCCAGTGTTCTTGCTTGGAGAATCCCAGGGATAGGGGAGCCTGGTGGGCTGCCGTCTATGGAGTCACACAGAGTCAGACACGACTGAAGCGACTTAACAGCAGCAGCAGCATGGATACCTCTCAGTCTGGTATTCCCACCCTGATGACAGAAGCCCAGAGTGTAATCTGGAAAGTCACCTCGTCTCACAGGGAAAGAGCTACAGCTGCTGGTTGCAGTGCTTTAACAGGGATTGAGCAAGGTGGAAGGGATTTTTTGACAAAATAGAACATGTGGTAACCTGACAACTCAACACTGTATGTTATATTTATTTATTTTTGGCTGTGTGGGGTCTTAGTTGCTGCGTGGGCTTTCCTCTAGTTGCAGCAAGTGGGGGCTCCTCTTCATTCGAGTGTGAGGGCTTCTTATTGCGGTGGCTTCTCTTGTTGAGGAGCACAGGCTCTAGAGCCTGTAAGTTTCAGTAGTTGCAGCTCCCAGGCTCTTGAGCACAGATTGTGGCTTACAACTACTGAGCAGCTAAACCTGTGCTTGGTAGTCATGGCACATGGGCTTAGTTGCTCCGTGGCATGTGGGATCTTCCCATATCAGGGATCAAACCTGTGTCTCCTGCTTTGGCAGGCAGATTTTTCACTACTGAGCCACCAGGGAAACCCTACACTGTATTTTAAACACAAAAAATAATTTCCAGAAAGGATTACAAAAAGCTTTGGCACCAAAAATGATAGCAATAGAGGTAGAATAGAGGTAGGAAAATGAGAAGACTACCTAAAGGTAAGATTTAAAAATAAGGATCCACATGATAATCAAGATTTAGAGCTCAAACCTTGGGTTTTCCATTTTTATATATTGCTTTACAGCAATATATTTATTGCCTGTTTCTAGATGTTTCTAGAAAAACATCTATTTCTGCTTTATTGACTATGCCAAAGCCTTTGACTGTGTGCATCACAACAAACTGTGGAAAACTCTTAAAGAGATGGGAATACCAGACCACCTGACCTGCTTCTTGAGAAATCTATATGCAGGTCAGGAAGCAACAGTTAGAACTGGACATGGAACAACAGACTGGTTCTAAATAGGGAAAGTACTTCAAGGCTGTATATTGTCACCCTGCTTATTTAACTTACATGCAGAGTACATCATGAGAAACACTGGGCTGGATGAAACACAAGCTGGAATCAAGATTGCTGGGAGAAATATCAATAACCTCAGATATGCAGATGATATCACCCTTATGGCAGAAAGCAAAGAAGAGCTAAAGAGCCTCTTGATGAAAGTGAAAGAGGAGAGTGAAAAAGTTGGCTTAAAGCTCAACTTCCAGAAAGCTAAGAACATGGCATCTGGTCCCATCACTTCATGGCAAATAGATGGGGAAACAGTGGAAACAGTGATAGACTTTTGAGGAGCTTCAAAATCACTGCAGATAGTGACTGCAGCCATGAAATTATAATATGCTTGCTCCTTAGGAGAAAAGTTATGACCAACCTAGACGGCATATTAAAAAGCAGAGCCATTACTTTGCCAACAAAGGTCTGTATAGTCAAGGCTATGGTTTTTCCATTAGTCATGTACGGATGTGAGAGTTGGACTATAAAGAAAGCTGAGTGCCAAAGAATTGATGCTTTTGAACTGTGGTGTTGGAGAAGACTCTTGAGAGTCCCTTGGACTGCAAGGAAATCCAACCAGTCCATCCTAAAGGAGATCAGTCCTGGGTGTTCATTGGAAGGACTGATGCTGCAGCTGAAACTCCAGTACTTTGGCCACCTGACTCATTGGAAAAGACCCTGATACTGGGAGGGATTGGGGGCAGGAGGAGAAGTGGACGACAGAGGATGAGATGGCTAGATGGCATCACCGACTTGATGGACATGAGTTTGAGTATAGTCCGGGAGTTGGTGATGGACAGGGAGGCCTGGCATGCTTCGATTCATGGGGTCACAAAGAGTCGGACATGACTGAGTGACTGAACTGACTGACTGTTGACAAATGGCTATTTTCCTGAAGGAGAAATCTTTATAGCATAGAAAATGCCAAACAGATTTGACAGTTAAATCAGTCGTGAAAGTTTCACTATAGATGGAATTCTGTTAGAAAGTAGAACTAAGACCAGCAGAAACCAATACAACATTGTAAAGCAATTATCCTCCAATTAACAATACATTTTAAAAAAATGACCACTGCGGAGAAAAACTTGGAAAGACACATATTCTTAATTGACCAGAGACCTTTTTATGTTTATGGACTTGGCTATCAAGAGCCTAAAACAGCAATGGAACTAGGCATCGTGTCACTGTCCTTCACTCTGTACTTACGTCATCTCATAAACAAGCAGATAAAATTGGATAGAGTGTATTATAAGGTCTTATTAAGCCTTGCATGCATAGACACAGCTTCTGTCTTGCAGTTTATGACTGAGTTTAAACTTCTTGACGTCTGAATTCTAAAAGAAGCAGTGACAATTACTGTGTTATCACCACTTAGCAATTATATGTGATTGTGTTGTGCATGCTAAGTCTCTTCAGTCGTGTCTGACTCTTTGCGACCCCATGGACTGTAGCCCACCAGGCTCCTCTGTCTGTGGGATTCTCCACGCAAGAATACTGGAATGGGTTGCCATGCTCTCCTCCAGGGAATCTTCCCAACCCGGGGATCGAACCCACATCTCTTCTGTCTTCTGCATTGGCAGGCGGGTTCTTTACCACTAGCGCCACCTGAGAAGCCCAATACAATGATCAGACTCCTGCAAGCCCTTCCGTGCTAATTGAAAGAGTGTCAGGGTAGCAATGCTCACCCTTCACCTATCTACCAGGTGATAAAACTCAGGCCAAGATACAAAAAACAAAACAAAACAAGACAGCCAAAAGACTGACACCAAAACTCGACTCTTAGCAGTGATGTGGAGTTAATGTGAACTCTATGAAAACCTGCTTAGGCGTTTGATGGGTTTTGGTTTGCATCTCTTTTCTGCCACTTGTTTGTGCAACCTTTGTTAAGTAACTTAATGCTACAAGCTCCATGCCTGCTCTCTTCTGTTAAATGAAGACAGTAATATTTCCCTTACAGAATTATTTTAAGTGTCATATGCAATATACTTGAGATCATGAAAAGCGCTTGACTTCGTGCCAAGCATACAATGGACATTCAAAAAGATGACACACGAAATTTTATGCTAGTGTCCATTATTTGTCCCCCTACCTTATTCAAGATTCCAGATTGTATTTAGTTGCATTGAGCAGCTTCAGCTGCATGAAACAAATTCTGGTAAATTCTCTTTTCATTTTCATTCTGTCACAAATAGTTTCTAATTTTCCTTGTTATAGCTTCTTGGATATACCCCTCATTTAAAAGTGGGCATTTAATTTCTAAATACATGAGATTTTTAAAGTATCTTTGATATTAATTTCTCATTTTGGTATTAATTTCTTAGCTAAATGTTTCCTTCTCTGCAATTACCCTCTGTGTTTTTTCAGCCTTTTAACTTTATTGAGGCTTTCAATGGCTAAGTCAAAGATCTCTCTTGGTAGTTGTCACACTGCACTTGAAAATATATGTGGGTTATTTTCGAATATCTTTGATATTGATTTCTAACATAATTCCACAGTTCTAAGAGAACAGACTCTGTATGATTTCAATATCTTTAGGCCATGAAATTTTTGCGCCTTCTTTTATGTCCCTGGATATGTTCCAGTGTCTCCAGGTTTATAGCCTATGGGAACTTGAATAGAATTTGTATCCTGCTGTTGTGTGAAAATTATATAAATCTTAATTATGTTGAATTGGTTCATAGGCCTTGTCAGGTTTACTGTATTCTACTTTTCTGTCTATTTACTCTATTAATTTTTGAGAGTTTGATATTGAAACTCCAGCTAAAAATCTTTATTTAACTACTTAAAAAAATGTAATATATAGTGGAACTATACGTAACTTTGTTCTGCATTTTCTAAGTCTCCTGTAAATGCGTTATCATACTTTCATAATTTAAAAAGTAAAAGAGAAAGAAAAAAAAAGATGCTGGCAATCATTACCATCTTCCTGACAATAGCCTTTCTTTAATATGAATGGATCCTGAGGTCATGGGTCTCAGAAAACATAATCTTATTCCCTTATTATATCATTAAGTTTTAAGAAAATGAGATATAATTTTTAGAATATTAAGAAAACCCTATCTTGACAGAATCTGCCACCGTTTTCCTACAGTTTGGGCATGAAGAATTTGCTCACATAGGAGGTAAAACTCTTTGTTCTCATTAGCTTGTCGTGACATCCTCACAGAATGGATGGCTCATGGATGATAATCCTGAAGTTACTTCTATGCCTATTGAACCTGCCTGCATAATGTTTATCCAAAGAATGTCTGTAAATTAAGCGTGCCTGATCAGAAATCATAAATTATTACTGATTGATGAGTTTGCCAATTTGCTAGTAATGCATAGAGAGGCTAAACTCTGCCAAAAGTAAACTCAAAACGGGGTTCTTTTGAAATATCAGTGATATTTTCTCATGCAGTTGTCAAAAGGGAAACCTGCCCAGCCTTTGATGAGAAAGAGTGGATCTTCAGTCCAAGAGACACAATATACTTTCCATTTGGCTTTGGCTCAGTTAGAGATATTGACTAACAGTCTCGCTCTCACTTTTTTGGTAATAAAGTTCCTAACTTTTAAGTTTCTTTTATAAAATGTAATAAGCACAACGTATTATTATTTTGTAAATACTTAGGACTTGTTCATACTTCGTAGGACACTGAATTATTTTACCATTCTTTCTCTCTCACCGTCCTTTTAGGCTTGTTAATCCTTTTTCACATTCATAAAATTGACATTTTAAGTGGCCTTTTTTTGTAAGTATCTGTTTAGTTTACAACTGCTAATAAAGCTTGGGGAAAATCTTTCTAATGGCTGCTATTATTTTTTACAGGGTAGAAATAATGTCGCTTGCGCTTGTAGTGACATCAAGTCAATGGTGTTTAATTTCTCTGGACCATAGGCCAGAGCAGCAAGAATTTGTTCTTTCTGGATCAGAAACTCACCACTGACTATGGGATTAGGTTCAAGTTCCTTGAACCTTCTCTCTGTTCCTTAGAATTGACAATATCTCCTTTGTAACAATACCAAACCCTGTAATGATGCTTATATGACATCTATAAACTTTTATTATACTTATTAGAACATATCTATTTCTATACTTACTATGCATCCATTCTGTTTACAGAGGATCAACTGTTTTTTAAAGGAATGTCTGTGTCCTAAATGTTTTCACACCCTTAGAAACAGGCACAACATTTGGTTGTTGATCTAGGTTGAAATTATCAGATGCTCAGTGAGGGAATTCTCTGGCTGTAACTAACTTGGGAGCCTTTTGGAGATGGAACTTAAATAGTGATCTTCCTTCCAGTTCTAGTGTTTAGCTTAGCATATGATACATAGTAGGTCCAGAAAATGCATTTAGCTGAAATAAATAAGTGAATGCTTTCAACAAAAAGAAAAAAAATATTGAATTTAACTGTTATAATTACTGTTGGAAACTATTTGACTCCTAAATTTTGTTACATTTTGGCTTTTCATCTTTCAATAGCAAAGTGAATAAGATGTTCTTCAATGTTCCTTTTCTGATAGTTCTCTGTATGAGTTACTCTGTGCATCTGATGCAATGATGGAGGAGGTGGGTCAATAGTTATCTATATACTTGAGCTGATTTCTGTGATAGACTTCTGTTGTTATTTGGATAAAAGGGAGGAGAAATTTTTGCACTGACATTTGGTGAGAACACAGAAACAATGCTTTTAAAATGGGATATGATACTACCTGGTCCCTTGTGCATTCACTGGACAAAGGCTAATGGAGCATCCAATGTTATTTGGCAGCCTGATGGGAGTGGGTTTGAGGGAGAATGAAACACGTATGGCTGAGTCCCTTTGCTATTCCACTCCATTCATCTATAGACCTATCTTTATGCTAGGACCACTCCATCTTGATACTTTTAACTTTATTATAAATTCAAAATAAGGAAGTGTGAGTTCTTCAGTGTGTTCTTTTAAAATTATTACTATTGTTATTACTTGGGGCTCTTTGGCTCTGGGTTCTTTGAATTTCCATATGAATTTTAGAATCAGCTCATCAATTGGTACAGAAGAGGCAGCTAGAATTTTGGCATGGATTCTGTTGAACCAATTGATCAGTTTGGGCCAGTACTGTCTTGTCAACCATATTATGTCTTCAAATCCATGAACATGGGATGTCTTTTTACTTCTTTATGCCTATGTGCTTAGTCCTGTCTGACTCTTTGTGATCCCCTGGACTGCAGCCCACCAGAGTTTTCTGTCCTTGGGATTTTTCAGGCAAGACTACTGGAGTGGGTTGCCATTTCCTCCTCCAGGAGATCTTTCTGACTCACGAATCGAATGCATATCTCATGTCTCCTGCATTTCAGGTGGATTCTTTACCTGTTGAGCCATCAGGGAAGTCCCGCCGTACCTCTTTGGGACTCCTTTAATTTCTCTCAACCCTATTTTTCAGTCTTCAATATGCAAATTTTGCACTTCTTTTGCTAAATTTATTCTAAGTATTTCTTTCTTTGTGACACTATTATAAATTGAATTGTCTTCTTCATTTCACTTTTCAGATTGCTTTTGGCCAAAGTATAGAAATATAAATGAGTTTTATATATTGATCTGGCATTCTGCAATCTTGCTCAATTCATTTATTGGTTTTAATAGTTGTTGGTACATTCCTTAGACTTTTCTCTGTATATAAATATGGTGTTTGAACTTTGGTGTTGGAAGACTCTTGAGAGTCCCTTGTATTGCAAAGAGATCAAAGCAGTCAATCCTGAAGGAAATCAGTCCTGAATATCCATTGGAAGGACTGCTGATGAAGCTGAAGCTCCAATACTTTGGCCATTTGATGCAAAGAGCTGATTCATTAGAAAAAACCCTGATGCTGGGAAAGATTAGAGGCAAGAGGAGAAGGGGACAACAGAGAATGAGATGGTTGGATGGCATCATCGACTCAATGGATATGAATTTGAGCAAGCTCTGGGAGATGATGATGGACTTGGAATCCTGGCGTGTTGCAGTCCATGGGGTTGCAAAGGGTCGGACACAACTGAGCGACTTAACAACAACAAATGTATATAAATAAGTACATAGGTTTGTGAATAGACAGTTTGGCTTCTTCCTTACCAATCTGCATCCCTTAATCTTATTTTCTTATCTAATTGCTACAAATAATTTTTAAAAGTATGTTGAATATTCAAAAGTATTCATACTTTGTTCTATCTATACTCCACCTCCTTGTTATTTACTTATATATTTGAAAGGTAGCAACTAGCATCTTAAGTTAAACATTTTCCAGTCCTGAAGAATAGTATTTTTTTGTCATGTATTTATTGGATGCTTGTACTTCCTTAGCAAGTTTTTCATACCATTTATCCACACATGCCATTTGTATCTATTGTATTAATTTGTAAGAAGATATAGATTAAGAATAAGAACTCTTTGGTGGTAATATAAATTGCATATATTTTCTAGTTTGCTGTAATTTCATTTACACTCTTTTGAATGTAAATGTATCACATGTCCTTGTAATTATATATGGCAGTCACTTGATCTGTAGATTCCGCTCTGGGCAGCAGACCTAGGAAGGCCTCCTCCACCTCTAAAATTGTGTAAGAATTCACTCATTTTTTTTTTCATATCCTTTTGTAAAAACTCTACTTTTGAGAACATGCATCTGAATGCTAACAAAATGTTTCACGCATGTGGGTGTGTGAGCCTTGATCATAAACATAGTGGACTCTACTGTTAGGAGAAATGAGTTATCAGGGGACCCCTGAGGCTGAATTTCTGAGGCCATCTTTCCCTGTGGCAAGAGCTGAAAAGATGTTCCCCAGGTGGAGTCTCAGCAGTTTGCCTTGCAGTCAATTTCCTTTGAGAGATTGCCACCTTTGCTGACTCTAATCACAAATACAATCCAATTAAAAGCTATTATGTTAATGTGAATAGAGAGGGAGATAAAACAAGACAGTGAAATGTTTCATTTAGGCCCAAATGAGTTGATTTCTCAGGGCATAAAGAATCCCCATTAGGTCGGTTGCTGCAGTGACACAAGAAACATGCAAACCAAGCTACTGATTAAAATCTGGGAAAGCGAGATAAAAGGTTTATCAGTGTGACAAGGGCTGGTTGATGGACTATTAGATGACACATTTGTGTGTTTGCTTTAAAACCTTTCGGCATCTGTCATGCATTGTCATTGAAAAAAACTGCTCTTTTCTGTTAAGTTCATATAGTGCCTATCTGGAAAACAGAACTTATGTACAGTGCCATGAAAATGACAGCATTCTTTCTCTGGGCAGGTAACACTTTGTTTATTTGATGGAGGTGGCCTAGAGGAGGAAGCTGTAACAATTAAGGGAAGTTGGTTTCTTTCTCAAGATTATAGAATTCAGTGATGTATTAATGGCATTACTTGGGAAGAGTAAAAATCTGGGTTGAAGTATAGACAACATGGACTTCAGAAGTTTACATTTTTTTTTTCTTCTACATTTTAAATCACATAGCTATTGGTTTGAAAGAACCATTCAGGGTTTTTTCTAAGGGAAATATTCTTATTTTTTTATTCTAAGGTTTTTATTCTAAGGGAATAAATGAAAATGGATGGTGTTAGTCCTTACATATTTGTTTTAGAGGCTGTGTCTCATCCTAATTCCACACAAGATTGCAATTTCCAGCAGGTTAATGAAATAGATTTGTCATGTGAAATCTACCTTATTAGGTATCATTTGAAAAAATATTTTCTGTCTGTTTTCATCGTGCTATCTGCCCCTCAGAGGGAGATTCCATAAGTATTATAAGATACTGTAAGTATGTAGCTGTGGTGGGGACTACCACCAGGACGATTATCTACTAGAATCCATCTTACCTTCTTCCATGGAAAATACAAGTGTCCTACAGGCTAGAATATGCTTCCCAGACTCCTTTGCTTCAGGTGAGGTCATGTGACTAAGTTCTAGACAGTCAGATGTTAGAGGAATGGTCTGTGCTTCTTCTGGGTGAGACCCATACACTTCCCATGCATCTTACTTCTTGATAAGATCTGGAGATTCTGTTGCTGAGCTGTGGAAAGGATCGCTAATGATTTCAGACTGGAGACAAAGGAAAAAAAAAAAATAGACTAACAACAAGAGAAAGAAACACAATGACAAGTTCCTAAAAGGTCCATCAAGACAAACATAACTCATTCAAAAATATTCTGTACCAAAAGTTCTTGTGAAGTTTGCTCCTGAGTCACAGCTTGAGAAAGGCTTCCTGTTTGTTGATAGGTGAAAAGATAGATAAAAGGGTTTTTCAATTGCCATGTTTAAAGATACTACTTGTTTTATGTCCTAATGTGATATAGTACATTCAGAAGAAAAAAATAGAACATATTCATATGCAATTCTTTTACTTATCTGAGGATCTCACATGTCCTGAATTTTTTTTTATATGTGTACTTAATTAATTTTGAGAAGTAAAACCAAATTTGCAAGCAATATTACCACTATCACCACCAAACAGTGGCACTGAAGAATGGAGTCTTTCTTATTTCCAAATTCTACTCAAAAGCTTTAGATCCTCTTTGGGAATGAGGACGTTGTCATTCATCTCTTGGGTCTGAAATAGGAATTTCCATTTTGAAAGAAAAGCTTTGCATGCTAGGTTCCTTCATGAACCTTGGAGGTTGTCGGGGTACTTGACCCTGTGAAACTCTGTCTCTGTTCACTGTTCCTCAGCATCCAACACATGTGTGTCACATAGAAAGGTGCTCAAAAGATGTTTCTTGACCAAAGGCATTGATACACACATAAAACAAGAAACAAAAGCCATCATGTGTGATCTTGAATCTTTCTGTAGACATGGAGTTTAAACCAAATATTAAAGAGGAAAATTAGGAAGAAGCAACCTTGAGTTGGAACAGAATGAATGGGACTTGGCCTCCCATTCACAGTGTCCTGTGGGAAATGAACAGAGTTGCAAGAGTTCGCTGGGTGAGGGCATCAGTAGCAGGTGGAAGGCTGCTGCTTCCTGTCAGGAATTGCCACTCAACTTCTGCTTTTGAATAAGTTTATTCATAGCCACTTGCTTCTGCTAAGACTTAACCACACACCAAGTTTGTTTTACGAGGCCCATTGATGTTTGTTGTTTTTTCTCAGTTGCTAAGTTGTGTCTGACTCTTTGCGACCCCACAGACTGCAACACGCCAGGCCTCCCTGTCCCTCACTATCTCCCGGAGTTTGCCCAAGTTCATGGCCATTGAGTCAGTGATGCCATCTAGCCATCTCATCCTCTGTTGTCCCCTTCTCCTCCTGCCTTCAGTCTTTCCCAGCATCAGGGTCTTTTCCAATGAATTGGCTCTTCCCATCAGGTGGGATGGGAAGCTTCAGGATCAGTCCTTCCAAAGAGTATTCAGGATTGATTTCCTTAGGATTAACTGGTTTGATCTCCTCGATGTCCAAGGGACTATAAAAAGTCTAGCACAACAGTTCAAAGGCGTCGATTCTTCTTCACCTTGTGATGTAGTAATTCTTCCACAGTGAAAGGTGACAAGGGTAGAAAATGCAGAACAAGGCAGAGGTGGACCTCGCCTGTTTCCAACCTACTGGATAGTCATCTAGGAAATTCCGTCTTTAGCTTCCTTGGTGCATTTGCCCTCAGTGTACGGGAGCTGATCAAAGACACACCGAGTGAAGACTAGTGACAGCCAGAGTAGAGCTCATTAGATCATTCTGTTTTATATTTAAGTTTATTCATTCATTCATTCACTCACTGACTCACTCATTCATTCAAAAATATTCACCGAGCAAGAAATACATGCACTGAATTTTTCTGGATACCACATAGCAGTACTTTCAATAAATTATGCTCGGTTCAATGTCATTGCCCTCAAGTTGCTTCAAATCACATAGAGAAAGTATCTCTACTATTAAACAGAATTTCTAAGGGACATAAAATCTGTATATATTCAATAGAAATGAGTGAAAGAGGTTTAGGAAAAAGAGGTACCATCCTGTTGAGGGTGGCGATTGGTGTATATGGAAATACACGTTTGATAATGTACACTTTGAAGATATTCTTAGCAGAAGGCACAAAGGGAAACACTAATATACACGCCCCTTTCCCTCCATCCTCACTGCATCGCACACATCTGCCAAAGCATCTCTCTAAGGCTTTGCTCAAGCTTTTTAAACACTCACTGCCTGAGTGTAGTCCAAAACTGCAGAGTATTCTGGTCTGCATTTGAAAATAAGAGCTGGGGAGACACCTAACTTTGCACATTTTTATCACATGCCTTTACTGTAAGATACAGGTCACATTTGTTATTTATAATATCAGCTTACATTGTATAAGCCACATCTCGGGTGCTGTACCACCCACGCTGACACTCTGTGTCAGGGCACCCTGGCTCTGCCCCTCTGTGTGGGTTAATAACTGATAGACCTTGAGGAACTGTTGTATTTCAGAACCACATGCAAAGCCTGATTTGCGATGTTATAAAAGAATGTGAACTAGGTGAAAATATGGCTGCTGTTGATTCTACTAATCACATAATAACAGGGCAAAGTCAGTTTTAAGGGTGGAACTCAATACTTGCAAATTGCTTCACAAAAGGCCAATTGTCTCTTTTGGGACTTGGGCCACTGTTTTAACAAGTTTGAGTTGATCTGCATTCCTAGAGCCCTGCCACGGAGTGCTAATTCCACCCCACCACTGAAAAAATATGCACTTCAGTCATTTGTATCAAAATGGGCAGGCACCACGTACCTGTAAGTCATCTTTCTGTGGCTCACTGCACTGCCAAAGGGATGATGAACTGGTGGATTTCCTAGAAGAATCTAGGTGTGGAAAGAAAGAAGCTAAGGCCCCAAACTGCCAGCTGAGGAGTGTGGTTGTATACTGGATGACAAGGCAAAGGAAAATAGAACACAAGGCATTTCGGAGAAAGAAATCTATACTGCCTCAAATTTCCACCGTGTGTTTAGGACAGGGAAAGAACAGCTAAGGGCAACAGCAGGTCAGATATATGGTATAATTGAGGAGGATGAGCTCATCTTCGCTCGGTCACTTGACTGACTTAGTTTCCCTACTGAACCTCGCTGAGGGTGCCTGTTACAGAGACCTGGACTGTCAGACTTGGAAGAAGCCTGGGGGATTGCCCAGTGACAAAGGATCTCTTACATCTTCTTAATGCAATCATTCCCTGTCTTTCTCTGTGCACAAGGAATTCTGGAAGTTCTCCACCACCCTCTTGGAGCTCCAGGAGATGGCCAGCCCTTCTCAGGTCTTCTGTAGCTTCCCAGACTCTGCTTCTGTTCAATGCTGCCAGCTGTGTCAATGGGGAGGATCTCTGTGAGACATTTCCTCCTTCTCCCAAAGATCCACGTGGGAACTGAAGCACAGCTGTATTTCAGCTTGTTCTTAACCCCCCCAGGGGAAGCTCCTTGTCTGCTCCTCTGGCCTCGAGACCTTTTTGGAGGAAGGGGAAGAGATCAAGGAATTTTCTTGAGGACTTCACCAGCCCACTCCTTGCTGACGGTATCAGATCATGGGATAATGATGATGGGGCTGGGGCAGAAAAGTGGACTCTTCTATCATCAAATACATTTCCCATATCTATTATTTATGGCATAAATTTTAGCTTTCATACTAAAAGAAAATTCAGGATTTTTTAAAATATAAAATATTCCCAAATTATTGTTCATGCCATCACTTTTGCCCACACTTCAGGGGAGGAGATTTCACAGGGCTTGATTACCTGTAAATGATGATTTACGGGATTTCAGAATTCTGCTCACCCCACCTCCCCACCCCCAAGTCCTGTACTTTCTGGGGACATTTTAATTCCGTCCTTTACCTCCCTGTCCTCAACATCCTACCTGTCCATGGCTCCTTAGAAACAAGCTGTATGAGAAAACTCCTCCTTGAAGGACACCGCAGTTGTGAGCTGATTCTTTTCTTGGTCATGGATATCCTCTATTCTGGAGGGCATTTGGGAGAAGAACAGAGGAAGCGTGTCACTGCAGCTGGGGACACCTGTCCTGAGAACAGAGAAGCCATGTTAAGCTAATTGCCTGACCAAGTCTTTAAAAGGAAAGAAGAGACTGTAGCTTGCTGGAATCCAGGTGCACTGCAGGACAAAAGAATTTTGCTTATGATCTTGTTTTACTTCACATGGATGACTGCCTTGAGCTACACTGTCATGACATTTTACCTGTATTTACTCATTTTCAGTTGAGCAGTGACTAAGCAAATGAGATCGCTGGCAGAATGTCAACCTGGTCACCACATTCAGAGGTCAAGCTCCTGACATTATTCAAAGTTCATGACCGAATCTCAGAAAGTTTCCCAGTAGAAACCCTCTGAACTCACGAAACCAATTCTTGAGAAATGTAAATATTTTGTAAGATAGTTTTGGATTGTGTCATGGTTGTCAATGGCTCATGAAATTCATCCAGTATGGTTATTCTGTAACATTCTCTGATTCACCTGTTTCTGACTAAAATGGTTTGGGATGGTGTCACGGAGAGACCTGATACCTCTTAAAGCTGAGAAAACAATACATTCTCTTAGAATTGAGTGTAAGGATAGACGAGATTAACTTTAAATTTCTTCTGAGACCTAACACTTTATCTAGAGTTATGTCTCTGCGGATACAAAGCTGTTTGGATCCTGAAAAACATAATGGTTGTGTCACAATGCAAAACCATACGGTGTGGGGGAAAAAAAAATCAATTGTTTGTTGAATATTCAATTTACCTCAATTTACCTAGCATCAAATGCCTAAATAATTGCAAGATATCTTTATCTACATCTGCATCTCTGTCTGCATGTATCTATAGATGTGGAAGATCTTATAGACAAAGCATCGTTTGGGTTGCAGTTTGGATGGCAACTAGCAGTTTCTTTGGGGCCAAGAAGATTTAGAGGAAAATAATGGCTTCTAATGCTCACTTGTGGTCTCCCAAACATATTTTTTCCTTTATCAGTTAAGTACATGATCACTGCCAGAGAAAACGCTCTTTGCTGCCAAGGTAAGTTCAACAAATGGAGCTACCCTGTTCATTCCTTCCTTGAGATTACACTTGTAGTGAAATATATGAAGGTAATATATATTAATTCTCCAGCCTTAAAATACTCAGTTACCTTCTTCCAAGATTAACATGCTTTTTTCCTTTTCTATGGAAAGCAACTTGGATTTTGTGATAGTGCATGGCTGTGCGCACAGTTGCTCAATTGTGTCTGACTCTTTGAGACCCCGTGGACTGTAGCCCACCAGGCTCCTCTGCCTATGGGGTTCTCCAGGCAAGAATATTGGAGTGGATTGCCATTTCCTACTCCAGGGGATCTTCCCTGCCCTGGGATCAAAGCTCCATCTCTTGAGTCTCCTGCATTGGCAGGTGGATGGATTCTTTACCGCTGTGCCACCCGGGAAGGCCTACTGTGTCTGACATGGAAACAAATTATCAACAAGAATCCCAGCCCCGTGGGCAAGATGGGTTTGTCTTTTTTAACTTGAATGGTCACCTTAACAGTACCTGAAACTTGGACTGATGTCTAAACATCTCTTTCTCTGTCTAGGCACATTTTGAAAAGTTCTCACCATTAAAATGATTAACTTGGATTTTTAAAGGCTTCTAAATTTCTCTCTAATACCCATTAAGGGCAGTAGATAAGCATTTTCAAAATATCTTATTTATCTATGTCTTTAGAGTCACAAATGATGTTGCTCTTATAAAATCAATGTATATTAAAGATAACTATTAAAAATAGTAAAATGGAAAATAATGTTTCGTGCCTTTCAGACTCCTCTGTCCCATTACCTAGAAGCAGCCATGGTTAATACAGTTTGTGTTTCTTTGAAGGAATAAAGGTCTCCTTCTCTTTCTCTCTCCATCTCTCTAACACACACAAACACCACGAACATAAAAAAGAATCATATTTGTATCAGTCAAAACTCATCATACAAGTTGTCCCTATTTATAATTCTCTTGGACAACTCACATAAACTAGATGCTACAGAATTCTGTTGCTTCTCAGTTTCACTCTGTTTTGTTCTTTATTCAGTACAAAAAGGGAAATCATCTGAAGACATATGCTTTTTTACCTTTTTTTGACCAAACTCCGTGGCATGTGGGATCTTAGTTTCCCAACCAGGGATTAAACTCAGGTCCCCTGCTTTGGAAGCAGAGTCTTAACCATTGGACTGCCAGGGCAGTCCTGTGGACATATCCTTTAAGCTGTTTATGTAAGAGGCATTACATAGCACAACTGTGAAATGTCAAGGGCAAGTAGTCCATACAGTTTAGTTCTCAATACTCAGCTGTCCCCTCCTGTTTACCAATACTGTTATGGATGATTGTAGTGTGCTAAATATTCAGGAAGTATATTATTGCTCCACTGTTTAGATTTCCAACTGATTTTGAAAAAAAAAAAGCAACTAAAATAGATGACTTATTTACAAAAAGTTCAATACAACTGGGAGACACCTATGCTGATTTATAAAGATTTTTCAAGCACACAAACATTTTGAGAATCCTTTGATGATGGCATTTATAGCCACCTCAAACTGTGTATATAATAAAACTAATAAGACATTAAGTAAAAAGAATTAGGTCCTGAATATGTAAGTATCTTGGAATTCTAATGAGAAATATACACCAATGTGTTAAAAGTCCATTTCCGAAAGATGGTATTATGGGAGGTTTTTGTTTCCCTAATTACCATTTTAATATATTCCAAATTCTCCATGATAATAAGAAAAACAATTCTTTATAAATTATCTTACAAAGTCTTATTTTAAAATTCTCTGCGGAAGAGTACTTATTTTCTTCAGAACTCATTCTGAATGATTCATGATACTTCTAATCTGGAAATTCCAGAGTATCTTTAAATGCAAAATGAAGTGACAAATTGAGACCATGCTGAGGATTAATCAGGCCCAAATTTGTTACTCTCTGAGCATCTAGCCAAAGTGTGGTTCAGGGACCAGCATCACTGACTTCACCTGGGACCCTGTTAGAAATGCTGGAACTCTGGTCCTACCTTAGACTAACTGAATTAGAATCTGCATTTTAAAAAGATCCCTAGGTAATTCGTGAGTCTGAGGCCCCTGATGCAGAACTTTGGGTTATAGGACTTTTAGTTGGCCTGCTTTATTTATGTTGCCCGTGGGGTTGCATACTTGGAGCAGGCACTGTGAGTCAGGGCCATTTCGTTTTTCACTATCCATTAGTGACTTTTTTTTTTTTTTTAAGTGTGGGTGATCATTTCTCAACTCTACATTAAGAGTTCTTCCCAATCACATGTTCATAATGCTGGATTCTACAGCTTGGAATGTTAGAGAATCTTGCTTGTCATGTAAAGTCTTCTTTCATATACTTCTTTTCTCTTCTTAGTGCTATTGTACTAAGTAAAAAAGTTAAGTGAAACAAAGCAACATAACTGCAGAATGTTTGCTTCCAGGCTACCGAGCTGGCTAGTGCCAGAGGCTGAATTCCTCTACACCATCTTCACGCTTTTGTTTATATAGAGGCATGCCTTCTTGTTTTTTATTTTGTTTCGTTTTTGCTCCAACCTGAACACAAGGCCAGATTTTATTGGCAGTTGGCATAATAGCTAATTACACCCCTATTTGGCTGAGGATGTGGGTTGAGGAATAAATCAGGGTCTTGATGGTTTAGTTCGTGCCACTCCTGGTCATTAGATGTGTGTCACTGAGCAAAATTCTGATCAAAGCGGGTGGCGAGGCAGCGAGGGGTCACGGAGCATGCTCAAGCCTAATTGCTGGGGTACGTACAAAAGGAAGTTTGTAATAAGAGGCCATTAACTACTAGCCTTTCCGATCAGTGAAGCAAAAATACAGAGAAATCATGTTTCTCAACTGACAATACAAAGGAAAAGCTCCTGTATAAGTGTTTTTGCCCTCTCTCGCTACTCCTCACCTAAAAAAGAAAAAGAAAACCACAGGACATGCAATCAATTTAAGTTAGAACTCACAAAATTTACTTTTTGGAGGATAAAGAAAAGGGTATTGTTTTCTCTGAATCATTAATATTTTCTTCCCTAAAGGATCTTATAAGATTCATCTAATTTATAAATGAATCTGTGAAGGAAAAATTGTTGTGTGCAATGGTAAAGAATGTGCCTGTCAATGTAGGAGAAGCAAGAGATGCAGGTTCGATTCCTGGGCCGGGAAGAGCCCCTGCAGGAGGGCATGGCAACCCACTCCAGTATTCTTGCCTGAAAAATTCCATGGACAGAGGACTCTGTCAGGCTACAGTTGGTGGATTACAAAGACTCGGACATAACTGAGTAACTAAGCACAAAATGTATTTATTTTAGAAGAAATTAATTCTACAAATCAATTCCCACAAACCACTTGTAACGTGAAATATTTCCAAAACAGCTTGTTCCTGCTCTTTCTCATCAACGTTTTTCCCTCTACTGATGCCCTTTTTATTCTGACACCTCCTCCCCTCCCAAACTATTGGAAGAAAAAGTAGATAGAATCTTAGTTTTAGACAGTCACAAGACTGTCTGTTGTCACTATCTGTTGTCACCGGTATTAAGTGTGAGGCCTCTTGTGTCTTCAGCTGTGAGCTGGGCTCCATACACACGCAGCTGAGCTGCAGACGCCATGGATGGAGCAAAGCCAAGCTCATGCAGCAGCTTGATTAAACTCTGGCTGCCATTGTGCCCTTTGACATAGGTATTCGAATAATGGTCCAATTTATAACTGACTCATAGGCTAACCTTATTAAATAAATTGCCCAAATTATAGTTGTTATTTTCCTCTCAAAGTTTATGAGTGAATTATGTGAATTATAACGCGGTTTGTGCAATGGATTAAAATGATAGGTGCTGTGCTGTGCTTAGTCGCTCAGTCATGTCCAACTCTTTGCGACCCAATGGACTGTAGCCCACCACGCTGCTCTGTCCACGTGGATTCTCCAGCCAAGGATACTGGAGTGGGTTGCCATGCCCTCCTCCAGGGGATCTTCCCAACCCAGGGGTCTAACCCAGGTCTCCTGCATTGCAGGTGGATTCTTTACCAACTGAGCCACCAGGGAAGCCCAAGAATACTGGAGTGGGCAGCCTTTCCCTTCTCCAGGGGATCATCCCAGCCCAGAAATCAGATCAGGGTCTCCTGCATTGAAGGTGGATTCTTTACCAGCTGAGCTACTAGGAAAGCCCAGCCAAGGTATTGAAGCAACCTAAATGTCCATTGACCGAGGAATGGATAAAGATGTGGTACATGTATACAATGGAATACTACTCAGCCATTAAAAAGAATGAAATAATGCCATTTGCAGTGACACAGATGTACCTAGAGGGTCATTCTGAGTGAACTAAGTCAGACAGAGGAGAAATAGACTATGACATCCCTTATATGGGTAATCTTAAAAGAAATGATACAAATGAACTTATTCACAAAACAGGAACAGATTCATAGACTTAGAGCAGCAACTTATGATTACCAGCAAGGGAAGGATGGAGGGAAGGGGTAGTTAGGGAATTTGGGATCGACATATACACACTGCTCTACTTAAAGCGGATAACCATCAAGGACCTGCTGTACAGTGCGGGGGACTGTGCTCAGCGTTACGTGGCGGTCTAGGTGGGAGGGGAGTTTGGGGGAGAATGGACACATGTATGTACATGGCTGGGTCCCTCTGCTGTGCATCTGAAACTATCACAACATTGTTCATCGATTATTCTTCAAAATCAAACAAAAAGTTAAAAAGAAATCACTTTGTGTGGAAATCTTGACAAGGTGGTTATGACAATGGGAGAATCCCACCGTCCTGCCGGCCCTGCAGAAAGCACCACCTGTGGCTTAGGATGAAGGCTGAGCCTACCCTGGCTCTTCTCAGTTTCTCTCGTGGGACTTCGATGCAGCCTCTAAATGCCCACTGTCTTAGGTAGGGCTGTCCACAGTCCTCAAATTCAAGTCCACATTCACCGCTAGGGTGAACGGAGAGACAAACTAGAGACATCAGAGTGTGAAGCGTGCACTTCACACTCGTGCATGCTGCATGCACCATATATGTGCCTCTCACCAAGGGACACGGGTCACACAGCATATGTGCAAACCTCACGTACACACACACCCAGCACAACACAACACACATATAAACTTTACATACAAGCCACCACACTTTGCACACATGAACACACATGCTCACTCCCTCTCGTCTTTCTGCTTCCCAGGGCTGTGACTTCACTTGTCTTTAGAAAAACGTCATTTTTTTTTTTTATTTTAAATTTTAGATATTGCTGACTTAAGCTCGGGGGCCAGATGGACAACTCTGGATAATTCCGCGGATCAGTGAAATCAGACCTTTTTTTCCTTTTCTTTTTTTTGTTGTTGTTTTAAGTATTGTGACTTATTAGCTTAGGTACACCTGTGTCACAATATGGTGAAAATGATAGGTCCTCCTCCTAAAAGAGAAAAAAAATCAAAATAAATACATACCAAGTATTATTTTATTTTAGAGCTTCCCGGTCTGACCTCCAAAGGCTTTTCTATGAACTTTGACAAGTCCATGATATTGTTTAGTCACCAAGTCGTGTCCAACCCTTTTGGACTCCATGAATCATAGCTCACAAGACTCATCTGTCTATGGGATTTTTGAGTCAAGAATACTGGAGTTGGTTGCCATTTCCTTCTCCAAAGGCTCTTCTATGAACCTTGAGAGGTCCATGAACCACAGGTAAATAACCTCCCAACTAAAGGAGATGAGAACCAGGACCTGGGATCCTGAGATAAGTACCTGCAGACATATTTTCCTGATCATAGAGCTCCATTTCTAATGACTGAGTTTTGGGGTTATTACCACTTAAAAATAAGTAACTCATTTACACTGATTTTTAAAATCTAGTTTAACACTGAGTCCTTTTACCAGAGTGACACAAGTCTTTGACACAGGTACAATCACCAGCATCTAACAAAGTTGAAAAATTTGCTTTGATTGCAAACCTAGTTTGATTTCACAAAGATATTTTATTACAAGACATTTAACCAGTGACATGCATGCCTTAAAAGTTAAAGTATTGGTCAGTAGTAAAAACAACATGACACAAGGACATACACAATTTGTATTGTATAATTGAAAACACTTCTTAATTCCTTTATGCATTTTTTGTTAGCTTTAAGAACTTAAATGACAACACATTGGTGGATGCACTGAAAGATTAATTCTAATTGAAATAAGCTTGCATTTCTATCATGTGAGCCTCTGTAGAAAGTAAGGAACTTTCCAAAGAATATATTGACTGGAGTATATAGGCAGTAAGCATACATATAAAATATAATATGTACAATTGCTGCAAAATGAAAGATCCATCAAACTAACCTTGTTGGAGTCACTTTTCCTACCTCACTTTCAACTTTCTCCATGATTCTTTCCCAATCTCAAATTTGAAGGAAACACACACACACACACAAACCAAAATGATTTTATCTTTGGTCTTTATCAAGTATTCTACCCATCTCTTTTAAAAATGTTATATGGGCTTCCCTGGTGGCTCAGATGGTGAAGATTCTGCCTGCAGTACAGAAGACCTGGGTTTGATCCCTGGGTCAGGAATATTCCCTGGAGAAGGGAATGGCTACCCACTCCAGTATTCTACCCATCTCTTCCAACAGTGTTATATACATTTAAACATTTGTATAAATAAATGACTCTCTTTACTTTGATCCAGAAAGAATTTGTGGTGTCTGCTTATAAAAGCAAGTAACTATAATTTTTAACTGAAAAGAAGAATGATAATGAATACATATGAGATAATAATTTAGAAACTGTTTCTATATATATAACAACAACAAGAATAACCTTTAGAAAACTCTTAAACAGACCTGCACGCTCTTTGAAATGCTTCCTGAAAATAGTACAAGAAAGGAAACATTGTTACATAGCTGAAGTATGGACCATGAGGATAGAAAGAGAGATTTGAGGCAAGAAGATGGGATCTGGCAGGGCTTTATGTATTAAGTCAAAGACTCGGAATTTTGTTTGGAAAATTCTGGAAGTACTGTTAGTAGGGAAGTGACTTGACAGTATAGGACTGGGAGAGGGAGAGGGCCAAGTAGGAAGAGATTGAGGTGGTTCAGTGCAGGAGCCGTGGTTTGAACTAAGACTGGAAAAGAGATGATAATGAGAGAGACACTATGTGATTGTTGATTAGATGTATGTACATGTGGCACTTTTTTTTTTATTTTTTAAGAAAAGTATAATTTTTAAACGATGAAAAAGAAACACTTTATAGAGAAGTAAATATTGTCTACTGATGGTGTTCCATGCTTGTTCATCTAGGAATTGTGTGTGACTAAAAATGAGTTGGTGGGGCTGTTCAACATGAAAGGATATGGAAAACAAGGCAGATTTTAATTAGTTAAAAATGGAGTTTGGCCACCATCTTAAAAAAGGGGGAAAAAACTCTTGAGGAATGGCAGGTTGAAATTATTATTACAACTGAAAGCTACATTTAGTTGAAATTTTCCTAGTGCCCAAAGGGGAATACACATACACACACACACACACACACACACACACACAGATGGACCAAGGATTATTAAAAACAAAAACAAGAACAACAAAAAAAAAAACGCTTCTGGTTGACTTGAGAATCAGTTGGAGAAGTTCTTTTTGAAATGCATTACTATTGCATTTGGATCTGGCCACAAACTTCATTCGGCTCTTCCTTCTGTAGGAACATCAAACAGCATTCAGCCAAGATATCTATGGGTTGTATGCACATGGAGTCTAAAGAACAATGCCGCTTTAGATGATCTCTCCTGTTATAAAGATAACCAACTCTACGACAGAGAACCCACCATAACCGTCTTCCTTCACTAGCTTTTAGTCATGAGCTAAGAAGGGCCTTGGGAAGGGCCACCCAGTTCACTTCTCTGAGTAACTAACTCCTGCTCACAATTGCCCTGGTACCAGGCCCTGCAGAGAGCAGATGGCCAAAACAGGTGTTGAACAGAATTGAAAATGGGAGAAAAAGCTTGAGGAGATAATCCAATGTTGTTTAACAACACTTCTGCTGATATGGCCTCAGGAATCACAGGTTCTCTTAGTGATAACACAATTGTTCCTCTGATGGCTCAGACCCTGGTATAAAGGAAGCAAATTTGCATTTTGCTTACAAGCTGTGTGACCTCAGGAAAGTTCCTTAAACTTGCTAAATCCCATTTCCTCATCTATAAAAACCTGAAAAATAGTATCACCTACCTTAGAAAGTTACTATTGGGATTCAATGTGATAGTCTGTGATAACTGTCAAACCGAGAACTTCGCACCTAGTAAACAGTCAATAAATCTTGTTTCTATGATGGCTAGTTGGTTGTTTGATAAAGTAAATAATTGGGTCTGTCACTGTGTCTTTACTACACTGGACTGGCCAATTACGAATTTAAACAAACAAACAAAAAAAGACAAAATGTGAAAGGTTATAATGAAAGTAAGTCTTTGTATACAAACACTTCCTCTATCATCTGTCCAAGCACCATAGGAGATGGGTGGAGAGTGAGGTGGAGGGTGATGCCCACGTAAAGAATCTTTGTCGCTGAAAGGCAAGTTATCTACTGAGTCTAAGGTCAGGGGAGGGGAGTTAGGGGCCTTGGGAGACTGGGAAAGACACATTAAGGAAGATTCCTGCATTTTAAATTTCCTAATTGAGTATTTTTTTTTCCTTATTGATAGATTTTGCTTAGGAGGTAGAAGTTTGAAGCTGCTGAAATGAGATTTAATGAGTCAATTTAATCTTTTCAAAGGCTCTCCTGATGGTGTAAACCCAGAATAAAGTTGCTCATGTCAGGAGCACCTGGCCGTTTTCAGGATTCGGCGTTGGGTCTGGGGCCTCTGGGAGCAGCTCTTGCTGGACTGTATCCCTTGCAACAGGGATAATGTCACACAGAAAACACAGTGTCTCCTAGAGATGGACAGAGCGGAAAAAACGGAGATGGAAAGAATATACAGTTCTACAACTCCAGTGATTAACAAAGCATCAATAGATCATTCAATGCCACTCATTTAAACTTAAATTTAAACATTATGTTATAGGAATTGTGCAACTTTTCTATAATTTTCAAACACCATGCCCTTGTTTGGAAATAATTATTTAAAAGGATGAATTTGGACAGAGGTCATGTCCACACATGGTCACATTCTCAGTACTTTCACTGGAAATCTATGGGGACGTGTCAGCCACCTGCTCTTTTGGGAAACAAGACAATGTGAAAAGGTATCCTAGGAGCAGAGTTTCTCTCTCTATTGTAATCCAAGTCATCACTGACAGTAAGATAAAATGGTTCATGATTTCAGCAGAATGGTTTCTACTGAAAACCACTGAGGGTTGTCAAATTAAATTAAATTTGAATTTCAGATAAATAAATAATTACTTTGGTGTAAGTATGCCCCATATATTTTGTGGGACACACTTATAATAAAATATATATTTATTCTTTATTTTAAATTTAAATTCAAATGGGCATCTTTGTATCTTTATTTGCTAAATATGGTTATTTTAAAGTTGTCATTGCTCACAGACTGGGTTTCATGAATACAGATCCATTGTGAAGCATTTGGCCAAAGTACCAGTACTAACACCTAACTGAATACTCTCCTGAAAGAAAAGTGCGACATTTTAATCATCTCACTAGTAGAGGGACCCTCGTGGCAATTTTCCTTTTCAAAAGATCCCACTCTTGAATAAAACATTTAATTGAAATATTTGCTAGTTTGCTTCTGAAATTATTACCAGGCTTTGTTTAGACCATCTCCAACATGAGACACCCAAGGAAACAGATTCTATCAAAGGGGGAATGCACAGCACCAATAATAGCAGACACAATGATATATACAGATACAATGTGCTACAACTCAAGCCACCTTCTCTGATTAAGAGGAAGTTTCATTCCTTCTGTTCACCTGCCTTTCCACTCAGTAGCGTGTTGTTTCAAAGTGAGATTGTTCTACGAGTTTGTGTTCTGCTTTCTCTTCTTTGACTCTCCTCACCAACACACACACACACCCACATCCACAGCAACACCCACACACATACACATAGGTCTGGGAAATTTGACTTGCTGGGATACAGTTTTGTTTTTTGTTTTTTATTTTTTTTTATATATACACTACCCCTGAAAGGAATATGCCCTCAAGAGGTTGCAATTGGACTTCCCTGGTGGTACAGTGGATAAGAATCCACCTGCCTATGCAGGAGGCAGGTGCAATTCTGGTCCAGGAAGATCCCACATGCCTCAGAGCAATTAAGCCCATATGCCACAACTACTGAAGCTGTGCCTTAGAGTCTAGGCTTTGCAACAAGAGAAGTCACTGCAATGAGAAGCCCGTGTACCTCAACTGGAGAGTAGGCCCTGGTCTCCGCAGTTAGAGAAAGGCCTGGCAATGATAACCCAGCTCAGTCAAAAATAAAACTCAGTGCAGTCAAAAATAAATTAATTAAAAAAAATTTTTTTACAAAGAAGTTGCAGATGGAGGGCATTTTATTTACATGTACAAGGCCTCACAGTGCATTTTCTCTGTTGGTATCATGCGGGCAGACATGGATTCCCCCTTCCTAGATAATGACATGTGAAATTTGTTTCTCTGCAAACTTCACTCTTCTTTCAATGATCTCCTTCTTTCTTTGGTTTGATAAGGATCATATTCCTTCCCTTGACACCCACCCTCACCTAAACTGAAGCTTCACCTCCCCTCCAACTCAAAAAACACGCTTTCAGAAAAAGAGATGACAGCCCTTTCACTCAGTGGTATGACTTGATAAAGCTTAAAATGGCAGTTTATGTTCACGTTCCCCTAACAGGTCTAACGGGAAAGAAACTAACTCAGAAGAAGGTCTGTGAGAGGTTCAGGGTCGGGAAGGAGGCAGGAGAGTCTGTAATCACTGTCTATACAATACTGGGTTAAACGAAAAAGGTGCCTGAGTGGAGGCCGACATCTAGATGCTCCTATTTTTGACCTGACCTAATGCTATTTAATTGGTCATATCATGGCCGAGGGATGAAGTGCCTGGTGACCAGGTAGGTACTTCTGATACTCAACCTCTTCAACCCCTGATGGTGATAGAAGGTATTAGAGAAGCGTCAGATAGTCAACTGCCCATGTGTGCAGGATGTACTGAGATGCACACAATTACTCTTGGGGTAACTGAGCTGGAAAAAAAATAACCCTTTTGACTCACAAAGGAGGAAATTGAGATCCAGAAACATTAACTGACCTGTCTGAAGTCATTAAGCTAGTGAGTGACAGAAACACAAATAAAATTCAGATTTCCTTTAACTTCATGTCTCATTCTCATTTTAAAGACTAATCGATCTCACATGTAAATTTACTATAAAAAAGCACAGCTCACTAAAAAAATGATTTTTAACATAGTAAGGATCTATAAAACTAAAATATTTTCCTAGGAAATAAAATGAAAACCTTTCAAATAATATTTTAGGCTGGTCAGAAGTAGAACTGCTCTAACCACTGCATTTAATTACAGATAATTTTACAATTAAAAATTATCTCTGCTCTGAATAAATAATGACCAAACTTTCTAATATAGATTAGGGCCCAGGCAATTGGACCTGTATTTAAAGTAATGTCCAGATTTGTCATTAATTAAGTTTACATTATTACAAACACTTTTTTCTTTAATTTAGGAATGATTACGAATGGCATGTTGCTTAGAGCCAAGGAAGGAAGAACAGGTATGCCGTCTTAAGATTACCAAGCACAACTAGGAGTCGGGACATGTGAGCCTAATTAAAAAATTTTGTAAAGCACTTTGAAGATGAAAAGAGCTGTAAAATCCCAAAGAATATTGATATTTCTAAGCTCATTCCTAGTTTTGTCATCAACTGGCTGTTTGGTCTTAAGTAAAAACAAAAGCAATTGCTGATCACTAACTTTGAACATAAAGCTGCAAGAATGTTTTTCGTCTCCCTGAGCTTCTTTTTTATTTTTTTATTTTCAAGATGAATTTAACAAGAATACCAAATAGAGGTAGAACGATTCTGGTACCTTCGAAAATGTATTGTATGGGTTTTTACGACATATTCACTTTTCTGGAAAATTCCAGTTAAGTTTCACCCCAATTTGAGAAATAATGTGCTAAAGACACATCTGAAAGTCATTTCCCAAAACCTAGTCTTGTGGCCTCTGCTGTCGTTCACGTGTGCGTGCTGGCATCTGAGGGCCTGTGTGCGTGCTCAGGCGCTTCATCTGAGTCCGACTCTTTGCAACCTTGTAGACTGTAGCCCGCCAGGCTCCTCTGTCCATGGGACTTGCCAGGCAAGAATACTGGAGCAGGTTGCCATTTCCTTCTCCAGGAGACCTTCCCAACCCAGGGATCGAACCCACATCTCCCACGTCTCCTGCATTGCCGGCCGATTCTTTATCGCTGAGCCACGGGGGAAGACCCTGATTGAGGACACTTCAGTTTTTAACAATTGAACAAAGACATTGTGATGATTACTACTGGTTTTAGTCAAAAGGTAAAATAAAAAAATTTTTAAATGAGAATTGTTCCAGAAAAAGGCTTTTTTTTCCCCTTGAAATTTCCAAGAGATTAAAAATAATTTAAATTCCTTTCAACTATACAGACATTTCAAACATGTAAAGGCATTTTGATATTTTCTCATGTTGCTCTTTCAAATTGGGCCTAAGTTAGCAGGCCCAATATCCTTACACAACAAAGAAAACCTTCCTTCAACTCTTTGGCAGATGACTTCCATTGTTTTCAAAAAGACAATACAGAAATGAAAGTGGAAGAAACAACTGATGTAGATGCTATCTTTTGGAAATACATATCTCAAAGATCATATCCTACTGGTAATGGGTCAGCAGCATAGTGTATAATGACCATAGGGCTTCCCTGCTGGCTCAGTGGTAAAGAATCTGCCTGCCAATGCAGGAGACGAGAGTTTGATCCCTGGGTTGAAAAGATCCCCCGGAGAAGGAAATGGCAACTCGATCCAGTATTCTTGCCTGGGAAATCCCAGAGGAGCCTGGTGGGCTACAGTCCATGGGGTGGCAAGGAGTCAGACACAGCTTAGTGACTAAAACAACAATAATGATCGTAACTCCTCAGCAGGTTACAACAGATAGGCTAGACGTTTATCCTCTAGGACTGAAAACTTGCCTTGAAACTGCGAGTGATGAGCCACATTTTGGAGACTGGCCCATTTCTCGGTTTACAGGGTATCTAATGTGGGAACTGAGAGGTGTGGAGTTTACAAGCTGTGCAGAAAGCAAGTTTGCTTCCAGACCTGGCGTTCTGCACTCTGTCTAGAAGAACCCAAAGTACACACGTTGTAATCTTTCCAAGAGCAGTAGGTTGATACCAGTGACTCTTCAGTGACTCAGAGAATGAGTGGGACTGCAGTGAGCTCTCCCCTACAGACTGCAGGAATGCCCTGATCGGTTGCTGCAGGCTCTGCCTGTGCTTCAGAGGTGACCGCGTCTAAAGCAGAGAGCACGCACAGACCATAAGTGACCAGGGTGCAGAGGGCGCCGGCGGGGGCAAGAATCACACAGCTGAAGATAATCAGTATATAATACAATGTTTTTGAAATATTATATACAAAAAGGGCTTTCCAATTCTACTTGACAGAAATAAAAATGGTTAACGAAACCTCCTGGTATTTTGTGTGTGTGTGTGTGTGTGTGTGTGTGTGGTGTGTATGTGTGGGAAGAGAGAGCGAGAGAGGAATGTTCTGGCTTCAGAGTGACTCTGTTAGGGGTGGGTAGGAAGATGTTGATAAATATCACCGTTTCCAGGCTTCTCCTAGAGACTTTCCTTAGTACAGGAGGTGGGGAACACAGACCATCAACATACATGAGAAATTAAGCTATAAAGTATAATATTGTCTAATAGGAAACACATTTCCACAACCCTCAACTTCTTGAAGACAGGGGATAATAACAATAACAAAAGAAATAGCGCCACTCTTCCACAAAGAGATTGCTATTTGATAAAGAGAGCTTTCCCAAACTTATGGCAGAAACTGAACCTATTCAGAAGACAAATTTGTTTCCATACGATCAATGCAAATTACTTTCTTACTTAGTAATAAATTAGAAAGAATATCAGTAGAGATAAATAACTCTGTAATGTCACTTTTTCTCTCTTTTAACTTACAGTTTTCAACCAGGAAAACATCATCCAGCTCATTGTCTTTGCCTCGTGTTCCCTTGTCTTCTGATGCCTGGTCAGGAATGAAAGGTAAATATAGGTTTAGAGGGTATCTCAAACTAGTGCCAGGACCTTAGCACTGGCCAATGGTTTCTGATCATTTTCTGGGTCCAAGCTTCTGTTTCTGGTTTTAGTTGGGAATCCCAGAGAAGGATAGTCTCTGTGTGAAAAAAATCTGTGTGTATGCACATATAGTTGAGAGCAAATCACTTTGTTTAGTCATTCTGCTAACAAATTTAGGAAAGCAAAAATAAAAATAAATCCAATTTAAAAGTTCTGAAAGAAAAAAAATGGAAACGTAACCAGAAAGTTTGGGGAAGGAAACGGCAACCCACTCCAATATTCTTGCCTGGGAAATCCCACGGACAGAGGAGCCTGGAGGGCTATCGCCCCTGGGATTTCAGAGTCAGATAAGACATAGCGATTTAACAACCAAAAAGTAATCTTGCATTCTGAATAGTGGGTAGGGATAGTGAGCTTGTCTGTTTAACCAAAAATTAGGTGGCATGGATAGTCAGGATAGATCATGTGACTTAGGGACAGCACATTTTATATTTTGAAAATCTTTTAAATTTGGAATCTGGGATCACTGCATGAGTGAAAAAGTGGAGCATGTTCTAGTGTCCCATTTAGGTTTTTTTCTATTTCAAACTTATGGGATCATTTTTTGAGAATGTTTTACTGCCAGTGCTGGCGACACTGCCTCTTTTTATCTGTTTGCTGCTTTTTTCAGTCTAGCAGCTGGCATCTGAAGCACCTGTCTTCCCAGGCAACCCACTCTGCTCTTTTGTCTTCTCACTTATAAGATGAATCAAGTAGATTCATAAGATTATTTCACAGTTCTTTCACTGTGGAAATTTAGGAAAATTTCTATAAATTTTCACAAAAATAAGTAATTTTACAAGGATGCTTTCTGGATAGGGGTTAGTGCACTCTTTCTATTTAATTTACGTAAAAAGGCAGCCAAGGAGGTTTCCAGGCCCATTCAAATCAATGATGGTAGATTGAGTTCAATTTCCCCTCTTGCCACTTGCTACCTGTAAAATCACAAAGCCTAAAGTGCTTTGTTTCAGCACAAATATAGAGTAGATGTTAAAGTGAATGCTGAAGTTCCTCAGGTGATACAGAATTCTTGGTGAGTTTAATGTAAAAAGGCTCTGATTTTCATGCCTCACTTTTAGGCTTCTATCTCCTTGGTGTCTGTGGGAAAGTCTTCAGTCAGAAGCACAGGTGAGGCTGACACTTGGTAGATTTTAAATGACGTGATTTTGAACAGGTTATGACAATGCTTTTGTTCTGTTGTTCAGTTGCTAAGTCATGTCTGACTGTCTGCAACCCGTGGACTGCAGCACACCAGGCTTCCCTGTCCTCCGCGGTCTCCTGGAGCTTGCTCAAACTCATGTCCATTGAGCCGGTGATGCCATCCAACCATCTGGTCGTCTGAAGCCCTCTTCTCCTTTTACCTTCAATAGTGACAAGTACACATCTTAGGTTCTAACTGAGCCATTACTAACACTGCAAACTTGGACTTTTATTTATCTAGCTGTAAAATGAGGGGCAGGAATTAACTGACCTTTAGGTCTCTTAAATGTTTTAAGAGCTGTGCTCCATTTCAATTCAGGTTGTCAGCTTGGCAGTATTTCTGGGTTGCCATCTGAAATTTAAAAATCAGATCCAAATATCTAGTATTCTGTGAGCATCCAATAAAAACATTCAGGCATAAACGTGACAGAAGTGAGGCAATATTCTGAAGGGTTTACGATAGTTTTCCCTGAGGTACAAATTTAGCAGGCAAAATGAGCTTCATGTAGAATTTACACTCTAGTCAGCAACAACCAAGATACTAGCATTAATGTTTCATGGGAAGTACTTGATTCTTATGTTTTTTAATTTTTTTTGTGAGATGATTTTTTATTATGTCCATGAAATTTTTTTCTAAAGGTGTGTACATTATAACAAACAACCTGACGAATCTGGGAAACTAGAATACTCAATGAGGTACAGTAAATTTTATACTTAAGTTGCATTAGAAATGACATGACAGTAAAATTAGTAAAATGATGTTTACAGGTTTACATGATTCACATTTTCATAAAGGTGTTACACACAAAAAAGAGAGCTCATTAGGACTTCATAGGTTATATTTGGGTAATATAGCAATAGCTTCTTGTTAAGCTTTGCTTATGGAGTGCCATCTCACATACGTTGTTAACTTTCAGAGGTATGGAGACAGTGACAGAAAGCAAACCTTCATTTCCTTTAAGGACATTGAGCCAGAATCTCTAGGATAGATAGATTCTTGCCGTTAAATCCATTTTGAGCTGTTGTTGGCCATGGTGCTTTAACTTCAAATCTTTTTCCTACCTTATGAGAGATGACTCACCTGGATGCAATGCAGGAATCAATTGTGCCATTGCAAAATTAGGTTGTGGTAGTTCATTCATGAGAACTCATTATGCAAGTTGAGAAGATGTCCTTTGCAAGTCAACAATTGTTTCTCATTAGGTGGCAATGAGTGTCTGGAGGTTGACTGGACTTTTCCATTTTACTGCTTTGGCTTTTTCTGATATGCTTTTTTTATTAACCTTTAAAACATAACTTGCCCTTTTCAAACTCAGTTGTTATATCTTGAGTTAAGAAAAAAGAAAATTTTAAGTATCATAATGACCAAAGTGGTAGAAACATTGGACTAGGAATGTCTCTTGTAGAATGTGAAGATATCCTTATTCCAACACTTAAAATGGAATAAACTCACCAAAACATATATGGTAGCATAGTATTTATTGATTAGCTTGTTGCGTCTATGACAATGAATATACTGTAACTGCTACTGCTGCTGCTAAGTCACTTCAGTCGTGTCTGACTCTGTGCGACCCCATAGATGGCAGCCCACCAGGCTCCGCCGTCCCTGGGATTCTCCAGGCAAGAACACTGGAGTGGGTTGCCATTTCCTTCTCCAATGCATGAAAGTGAATAGTGAAAGTGAAGTCACTCAGTCATGTCTGACTCTTCACGACCGCATAGACTGCAGCCTACCAGGCTCCTCCATCCATGGGATTTTCCAGGCAAGAGTACTGGAGTGGGTTGCCGTTGCCTTCTCCAGAATATACTGTAAAAGAGACATCAATTTCCAATTTCTGGGATGAAGCATCTTAGGAGCCCTGACTTGCTTGCTTTCTGACTGAAAACAAGTAAACATGCTGAAGAAATATTAAAAGAATGTTCTTAAGTGTCTCAATAATTTGTCAAGAAAGTGTAGGACGCTCCAGTCAAAAGATGAATATGGAAGATGGCACATGCTTTGAGTGCATATGTGAACTTAAACTTTAGTTTTCACAGTTGTTTATGGGTTTGAGGGATGTCAGACAAAACCCAGGTCCCTTTCGATGGAGAAAACTTAAAATGAGTGCTCCTAAAATTGGCACTCAAAGTACATACTCTCAATTTAATGAATTATATGTAAATTTAACACTCCTCCCACCATGGGTCTGAAGTGAAAAGTGATGTATCCAACCTTGGACTAGGAACAACAACAAAAAACTTCCTTCAGAATTCATCGCTACAACCATCACTCATACCACAGCAGGCAACAGAAATTCATGCTAGTCAGTTGGTTCAACAAAACAAAACACATCTTAAATGATCCTGGGCTCACACTGTCCCAGGTTCCTTGAGGAAATAAGTACAAATCTTCTTTTCAGAAGAACACAACTTCATGTCAGTCCCCAAAGAATTTCACAGATCAATTCCAAGAAGCATGAGCTGTATTTATAAAAATTATTTAAAAGTGTTAAAAATCCAAAAAACAAGGAACTGTGAGAGACAACAGCAAAACAGTGAGAAAAATTACATACACAAATATGTCAGAAAGTGTAATAAGGAGAAGTTCATACTTCCATAATATAAACTAAGTATTTTGCTGTTGCTGTTGTTCAGTGGCTAAGTCCTGTCCAGCTCTCTGCGACCCCATGGACGGCAGCACATTTCCCTGTCCTTCCCTAGCTCCTGGAGTTTGCTCCAGCTAATGTCCATTGAGTTGGTGATGCTATCTAAACATCTTATCCTCTGCTGCCCCCTTCCCCTTTCGCTTTCAATCTTTCCCAGCACTGTGGTCTTATATACTAAACATATATAATATAATTAAAGAACTGAAAAAGGATTCACACTCTTGGTGCCAATTAGCAATAGTAAAGATTTGGGTATATGAAGAATGATGAAGAAGATTTTATGGAGATCTAAATAGAACTTCAAGGGTTAAAAATGCAATACTTGATATAAAAAACTGAGTAAAAATATTTGACAGAAAATGATTTTACCAGAGAGAGGGAGTCAGAGCTGAGGAAATTGTGTAGAAGGCAACACTGAGAAAAGGTGGAAAATCTGAAAGCGGTATGCTGACACAAATTCAGTTGGTATCCTAGAAGGGGACGAGGGAGAAAGCGAGTGAGAGAACAAGAAAACTTGGCAGAGGGAACATTTGGAGTAATAACGGTTGAGAACTTTCCAGAACTGTACCACCTGTCAAAGAACCCCAGTGTGTCAGGAACATCTTAATGCATTTCCCTGGACTGTCCCAGCCTTCTCTGCCTCCTTGATGCCTAGCCCTTGGCGCTACCTCAGCCACTGGCACAGCTAACAGACGCTGCGTGGACTGAAGTAAGTCTGTTGCCCGGACAGACAGTTACTCGTTGGAAATACTAGCTGCTCACTTTTGGCTGATGCTGCACAGCCAGAGCAATCTTGAAACTTCTGGCTGTCGCTGCAGCTTTTGACGTGTATGAACTACTACACTGTGGGCAAGAATCCCTTAGAAGAAATGCAGTAGCCATCATGGTCAACAAAAGAGTCCAAAATGCAGGACTTGGGTGCAATCTCAAAAACGACAGAATGATCTCTGTTCGTTTCCAAGGCAAACCATTCAACATCATGGTAATCCGAATCTATGCCCCAACCAGTAATGCTGCAGAAGCTGAAGTTGAACGGTTCCATGAAGACCTACAGGACCTTCTAGAACAAACAGCCAAAAATGATGTTCTCTTCATTATATGGGACTGGAATGCAAAACAGGAAGTCAAGAGATACCTGGAGTAACAGGCAAATTTGGCCTTGGAGTACAAAACAAAGCAGGTCAAATGCTAACAGAGTTTTGCCAAGAGAAAGCACTGGCAAACGCCTTCTTCCAACAACACAAAAGACAACTCGACACATGGACATCACCAAATGGTCAATACTAAAATCAGATTGATTATATTCTTTGCAGCCAAAGATGTAGAAGCTCTATACAATCAGCAAAAACAAGACCGGGAGCTGACTGTGGCTCAGATCATGAACTCCTCATTGCCAAATTCAGACTTAAATTGAAGAAAGTAGGCAAAACCACTAGACCATTCAGGTATGACCTAAATCAAATCCCTTATGATTATACAGAGGAAGTGACAAATAGATTCAAGGGATTAGATCTGATAGACAGAGTGCCTGAAGAACTACGGGTGAAGGCTGATGACATTGTACAGGAGACAGGAATCAAGACCATCCCCAAGAAAAAGAAATGCAAAAAGGCAAAATGGTTGTCTGAGGAGGCCTTACAAATAGCTGTGAAAAGAAGGGAAGCGAAAAGCAAAGAAGAAAAGGAAAGATGTACCTATTTGAATGCAGGGTTCCAAAGAATAGCAAGGAGGGATAAGAAAACCTTCCTCAGAGATCAATGCAAAGAATAGAGGAAAATAATAGAATGGGAAAGACTAGAGATCTCTTCAAGAAAATTAGAGATACTAAGCGACCATTTCATGCAAAGATGAGCACAATAAAGGACAGAAATGGTATGGACCTAACAGAAGCAGAAGATTTTAAGAAGAGGTGGCAAGAGTACACAGAAGAGCTATACAAAGAAGATCTTCATGACTCAGATAACCATGATGGTGTGATCACTTACCTAGAGCCAGACATCCTGGAATGTGATGTCAAGTGGGCCTTAGGAAGCATCACTATGAACAAAGCTAGTAGAGGTGATGGAATTCCAGTTGAGCTATTTCAAATCCTAAAAGATGATGTTGTGAAAGTGCTGTACTCAATATGCCAGAAAATCTGGAAAACACAGCAGTGGCCACAGTGGCCAGAGGCCACAGGCCATAAACTTCCAGATGTTCAATTTGGATTTAGAAAAGGCAGAAAAACCAGCAATCAAATTGCCAACATCTGCTGGATCATCAAAAAAACAAGAGAGTTCCAAAAAAACATCTACTTTTGCTTTATTGACTATGCCAAAGCCTTTGTCTGTGTGGATCACAACAAACTGTGGAAAATTCGAGGGATGGGAATACCAGACCACTTGACCTGCCTCTTGAAAAATCTGTATGCAGTTCAAGAAAC
Organism: Cervus canadensis; assembly: GCF_019320065.1. Lineage (NCBI taxonomy): Eukaryota > Metazoa > Chordata > Mammalia > Artiodactyla > Cervidae > Cervus > Cervus canadensis. The sequence continues at coordinate 6,459,389 of NC_057395.1, read as the reverse complement.
AACAGTTAGAACTGGACATGGAACAATAGACTGGTTCCAAATTAGGAAAGGAGTACAACAAGGCTGTATATTGTTACCCTGCTTATTTAACTTATATGCAGAGTACATCATACGAAATGCCAGGCTGGATGAAGCACAAGCTGGAATCAAGATTGCCAGGAGAAATATCAATAACCTCAGATATGCAGACGACACCACACTTAACGGCAGAAAGTGATGAGGAACTAAAAAGCCTCTTGATGAAAGTGAAAGAGGAGAGTGAAAAAGTTGGCTTAAAACTCAACATTGAGAAAACTAAGATCATGGCATCTGGTCCAATAATTTCATGGCAAATAGATGGGGAAACAGTGGAAACAGTGATAGACTTTATTTTTTGGGCTCCAAAGTCACTGCAGATGGTGACTGCAGCCATGAAATTAAAAGATGCTTGCTCCTTAGGAGAAAAGTTATGACCAACCTAGACAGCATATTAAAAAGCAGAGACAATATTTACCAACAAAGGTCTGTCTTAGGCAAAGCTTTGATTTTTCCGGTAGTCATGTATGGATGTGAGAGTTAGACTATAAAGAAAGCTGAGCGCAGAAGAATTGACGCTTTTGAACTGTGGTGTTGGAGAAGACTCTTGAGAGTCCCTTGGACAGCAAGGAGATCCAACCAGTCCATCCAAAAGGCAAGCAGTCCTGAATATTCATTGGAAGGACTGATTCTGAAATCCCAATACTTTGGCCATTTGATGTGAAGAAGCAACTCATTGGAAAAGACCCTGATGCTGGGAAAGACTGAAGGCAGCAGGAGAAGGGGACGACAGAGGATGAGATGATTGGATGGCATCACCAGTGTGATGGACATGAGTTTGACTAGGCTCTGGGAGTTGGTGATGGACAGGGAAGCCTGGCATGCTGCAGTCCACGAGGTCGCGAAGAATTGGACACCACTGAGCGACTGAACTGAACTGCAGCTTTTGAGCTGTATCAACTACTACTCTGTAGCAGGATTGGTAATTTGGCTTTTTGAGCTTCTTGTCAAAGGGGCTGAGTGATTTATACTGCAAGTAGGGCAAACTTTACCAATTGGATACCAGAAATAGGAGCATGGGTACAGTTATGCTTCTTCCCCTTCAAAGTACTGTTCTGAAGCAATTTTCCCCTCTATCCAGTCTGAGATGTCCTGAGTAGTTGAGCAGACACACTTGCTGGGCTACTTGCTGTCTTGCCTTGCAACATCGTGTGAATCGAGGCCAGAATGGTGATGTATCACCTGTATTCTTTCCCATGTTCCTTCGATTCACAGGATGTTTCAAGGCAAAACAGCCAGTAGCAAATAAATTGAGAAACATACAGGTAAATCTAGAAAATAATATTGACTTCTTAAAACAATACTAATGACATAAGGAATAAAAATAAGACATAACACAGCACTGACATATACAACAGCTCTATCATATGCACAACGAACATGGGAAATTGGAAAGAGTGTGGGTATTCAATATCTTGGAAAGAAAGTGAAGTTTAAATTTTTACTTGGACACATTATGAACAGAGGGATACAGGTATAAATGACTGTAGCTTTCTAGTCTGAAATACATTAGCAAGAAAGCAATAGAATAACTCCTAAAATGCTGAAATGAAAGAAACAATCAGCCAACAATTATTTATAAAATCATTTAAAAATAATTATAATGAATTCATATTTAATTAATAGTATGCATAGATGCAATGAAAATATTTTCAGAAAAATTCAGTTGAGAGGCTTTGACCCTAGCAGCTTTAACTTTAATAGATGCTAAATAGCTTTAAGAAATATTAAGTAAGTTCTTCAGGCAGAAGAAAAATAGGTAATAACATGGAGGTAAACAAAGAAATGGGTAGCCCAGTGGTAAAGAATCTGCCTGAAATGCAGGAGACATGGGTTCAATTCCTGGGTTGGGAAGATCTCCTGGAGAAGAAAATGGCAACCCAGTCCAGTATGCTTGCTGGAATTTCCCATAGTTGGGAGCCTGGTGGGCTACAGTCCATGGGGTCATAAAAATGTTGGACACGACAGGAAAACTAAACATACAGATATACAAAGAAACACATAGCATGGCAAATAATCATCAAAATCTAGTTTCTTTCTTCAATCTTTTTATAGCTATCCCCATTCAAAAAGGGGGAGAATTAAAGGAAAAAAGAAGTCACTAGTCCAAAGCAATTTTGAAATCCAATGGGGAAAGCCATATTAGATCCGAATCACATTAGATTTCAAGGCTTGGGAATAGTATTCTGAGGTCTGAGGTTCTGTCTTCTGGGCCCCCAGACTCCCACTTGGAGTCATCCTTCCTTTCTCATGAAAGGTAGGACATGATTTAAGCTGAGTCATTTCAAAAGCCTGTTCCCTGCAGGTAGAACTTTAGGAATCTGAGGGTCTTTTTTAACTTTGTCTTCGCTGCCTTTCAGTATGTATTGGCAGTGTGTCTACTGATATACAGCCTCAAAAACCACGTGGGCTGCCTATGTGTGTCACTGGGATTTACTCTACCAGAGTAAAATAAAGAGCAGAGAGCATTAGATTGGATTTTTTTAAAAAGCAAGAATTAATTGTGTAATGGTTGTAGGAAACAAACTTTAAATAAAAGGTAATAATACAATAAGACTTTTTATTTTGTGTCAATTATATCTCAGTAAAGCTACTAAAAAAAAGACTAAAAGGATGGAGAAAAGATATAGTACTCAAAAAGAAATCAAAGAAAATCTGAAATCACTATGTTAATAGAAGACAATGTAGTATTTACTATGAGATACTCGTCTTTATGCTCAGTAATATACCTTTTCATGAGTCAAGAAGACATAATAATCTTAAGTATGCATATTTTTGATAACTGGGTTTCAAAATGCATGCTGAAAACCAAACACAAAGCGAAACATCTTAAAAGCATAAAAGGAAAAAAACATTACCTTCAGAGGGGAGGATATTTATACTGATAGCTGACATTTCAACTTAAGTGACTGAAGGCAAAAGAAAATGGAATGAATACTTAACACTAGCCTAGGGTTCTATACGAGTGTAAATATTTTTGCAAAAACGATGAAAGATAATCAAAAACATCATTTCCTGTAACCCTGCATTATATTTCTAACTCAATTTCTTCAGAAAAGAAAGATTCCAAATTGAAACATGAAAACCGAGGAGGATCAGAGTAAATATATGAAGAAAGAAAATTGAATATTGACCACACAAGACAATGATTGCAAAGTCTTGAGTTCAGGACATTTTTGATGAATCTCTGTCTTGTAAAAAGGTGCAAAAATTCTATAAAATTATTAGCTAATTGGATCAAGTTTAGAATTTAAAACGTAATACATCTAGTTAAGTCCATTTATCAACAAAAGATTGGTTCAATATAAGAAAATCAATGATCTAGCTCATATAGCTGGGTGGTTTCTCACCGATCTTGTGCTTATATCTTTGAATACTAAACTAAATATTATATCCCATGTGGCTGAGTTTTATCTGAGAGAATGTGAGAGGAGCTGCTAAGTGCAAATTCCAAGTCTGGCCTATACCCGCCCTGTCCAGCCCCACGTACACTTCTCCAAGTTCCTTCTGTCTTCCTGTGGTTTGCAGTCATAATTCCTGGCACCAGAATGACCTCAGAAGCCATACACTGAAGATTAAAGGGTCACTATCCAATTGCCCCTAAACGGTTCTGTGGAGGAGAGAAGAGGGTCTTATAAGCTAATTCTCAGCACTGACTCGAACTTCTATTCTGTTTGAACTGTTATATGTTTGGCTAATTAGAAATTAATACAGCACAATTTGGGCTGCCTTGGTGGCTCAGAGGTAAAGACTCTGCCTGCCAACGCAGGAGACACAGGTTTGACCTCTGGATTGGGAAGATCCCGTGGAGAAGGAAGTGGCAACCCACTCTAGTATTCTTGCCTAGGAAGCCCGAGGGGCAGGGGAGCCTGGCAGGGCTCTAGTCCGTGGGGTCCCAAAGAGTAGGACAGGACTTAGCCACTAAACAACAACAACAATAGTACAATTTATTACATTTGCAGATTAAAGGGAAAAAAATCAAATGCATAGACAAAATGTCATAAAGTTCAACATACAATATGATAAAATGAAACAAAAAAGGAGAGTCATTTTCTTACTTTTATAAATGGTATATATACCCTCTCCCTTAGTCTCATCGAAAACTGGTAAAAAAAAAAAATCATTATACTTTATGATAACATTAACCTAGAGAGCACAGTAACAAAAGAAAAGGAATTAATTGACATAAAGTCTGAAAAGGGTGAAATAGAAATTGCATTGCTTTCAAACTGTAAAAAAAAATAGTGGATAGACATTGCAATTTACAAAAGCCTTCACGGTGACATAGATACAAAATTAATATGCAAAAGTCAATTGCGTTTCTATGCACCAAAAACAAGCAGAGACTATATTTGACCGATTGTCTAAATACTTTAGATATTAAAATAATCTCTTCTCAAAATATTAGTCTCCAGACATTGTTAAATGTCCCCTGGCAGGTGGGAGATGCAGAATTGCCCACGACTGAGAACCACTGTTTTAGGTGGCTCCTCTCACTACTAACTCCTGGTGGAATATTATAGGAAAAAAAGAACATTTTTTAGAGCTTCTATAAGCACATTTGGTGCCAGAAACAAAGGTGTGAGAGATACCTGTGTGAGCAAAGATGTAACTTTTGCAGGTTCCCAGGCCCTGGAGGCATCTAAATAACTGGACAGTCTTTGAAGTACTTCATAGACTTCTCCTTTGGTAAAGAAAAGCCTGTTGAGAGGGAAAGTTTCTTTGGTGTCTTTCCTATGAGACATTCAGAAAAAAGAAAAAGTGAAAGTGTTAGTCGCTCAGTCATGTCCAACTCTTTGGGACCCCATGGACTGTAGCCCACCAGGCTCCTCTGTTCATGGACTTTTCCAGGCAGGAATACTGGAGTGGGTAGCCATTCCCTTCTCCAGGGGATCTTCCTGACCCAGGGATCAAACCTGGGTCTCCAGGATCATAGGCAGATTTTTACCATCTGAGCCAGCAGGGAAGCCCAAGACATTCAGAGCTCCGTGTCTATATTCCTAAGATGTAAGACAGGTCACCAAAACTGAATGGAACGAGATTAAGTATTATGAACTTCATCCTATGTTCTGACTTTTAAGTTATTTTGTATTGCGGTATAGCCAATTAACGTTATGCCAGTTTCAGGCAAACAGCAAAGGGACTCAACCATACATATATTTGTGTCCATTTCCCCTCAAATTCTCCTCTCATCCAGGTTGCCACATAATATTGAGAAGAGTTTCATATACTATACAGTAGGTCCTTGTTGGTTATCCATTTTAAATAAGCAATGTGCACGTCTATCCCAAACTCCCTAACTATCCCTTCCCCTCATCCCTCTTCCTGGCAATAAATTCTACCTTATTTTTTATGCTTCTTATCATGAAGACCTCAGTACTGGTGCTTCCTGATTCCAAATTCAAATTTCTTGTTAACATTCACACTGTCTTTGCGTAGAATAGTGTCTGTTAGATTTCTTTCCTTCTTTCCTCTCTCCCTCCTTTCCTTCTCATGAAATCCTCTTATAAAATGATATGGATTACATAAACCTTAATATATGAAACTTCAAGTACCCTAAATCTCTCCTGGTCAGTCCCCTACACCTGATCTTACACAGTTGTGGTTCCTTAAGTACCTTTGAAAAACATGTAGAGCCCTATGGTACCCACTCTTAAAACACAGACAGAGGCCAAGTGAAACCTAAGGAGAAATGAATGTTTGCATAAGGTTTGAGAACAGTTTAACCTGTCAGGTTCCTCTGTCCATGGAATTCTCCCGGCAACGGAGTGAGTAGCCATTCCCTTCTCCAGGGATGGAATCTGGGTCTCCTGCATTGCAGACAGATTCTTTACCATCTGAGGCAGCAGGGAAGACCTAGAAAATTACATGAGGTGTATATATATACACACACACACACACACTCTGAAAGCCATTTGTAACTTACTTTGCCAGAGAGTACACAGTAGGATAGATTTTGTGTAAACCTCATTTTATCCACTCTAGAAACTCTTAAGGAAGGCAGCACTGAGTCTCTTCTTCTTGACTATATATTAAAAATGAAAGGTTAGAGTTGTAAAGTCTTCAACGCTTACGAACTCCTCTTTTCAATACAGAGTACCAATGGAAGGGGAAAGCAGAGAGCTAAGTGTATTTTGCCGTGACAGCAGCCCAGGTTTGAATTGAGCTCTTTTTTGTTTTAGCTGTGGCACTATCTGCAGTATCGTCACATGCCTGGGGTCTCTCTTTAGCTGGTGGAAACTAGCAGGCTTCTCTGAAAATGATTTATAAACCAAATGTGGCTGCTCTGAAACTAGGGCAACCGGTATCTTGGGCTTCATCTGTTTAGTACTTTAGACCTGGTCCCGATGTGACCGTTCAGTATTAAACGTTGACTCTGGGCTTTCGGAATGTCAACGAACGAGCGCAGATGGCCTTGGGTCCTTAACTATACATGTTAATGCTAAAGATGATGACTTTTTTTGGTGACTAGAGACACTGAAATTGAAAACAGCAGGAAAGTATAAACAAGATACATTTGCCTTTTTTCCCCCCTGTTTGAGACTAAGTTTTGAAATGCAAATAAAAAAGATTAAGGCAGTGTTACTGGTTGAAATGGTAAGAAACTTATTTTCCTAAGTCTTGGAATAGCTCTTCTTTAGGTAAGATGAATCTGATCTTTTCTCAAAATAAAGCTCAAGGGAATTTAGAACTATATAAATATTCCTTAAGGAAAATTGCCTCTCAGATGGGAACTTGATTTTCAAATGGTTTCAGATGAAGTTGTTGAAAAATCATATTATTATTATTTTTTTAAATGTGAGATTCAATGAATATTTCATTAAAGATTAGTAAATAGAATGTTGAATTTTTTCTGTTGAATTCTTATATTGTCTGTACTGTCAGTCTAAATGTGTGAGCATGTGGCTAAGAAATTTATGAACCTCCAGATGCAATAGATACTATTATACAGCAGGTATGTTTTTCCTTCTCTATATACCAAATACATCAAATAGTGCTCACTTTTGTGTTATCCATACTCTGACAAAATGTGGATGGTTAAGAATTACACGATCATTATCATTATTAAAAAGCAAATGAATAACATATCTATTTTCTATTTTTATTAATTTTTAATCTATTTTGAATAATTCTTTAACAGAAAAGAATGAAGAGTTCTCTTTGGTATGAAGCTCAACTGTCAACTTTGATTTGAATTCAGGAAATAAGTCAGTTTATGATATTCTTTTAAACTGTGGCTCTATCTTCATAAGTTAATGCTGTTATAGTTTAAATTGACAAAAATAACATCAAAAAAAGATGAAACCTGAAAAGAGTATCTGATTTTTTTCCAGTGTAATATTTCAAAGTATTGCAACTGCCCCTGAATATAATAGCTGGTTTTTATTAATCCAAGCTAAAAAAATAAATAAATAAAGCAGAATGGCATCATAAACATGCAAGATTTAAGTTCCTTTTAGTTTGTTTTAACCATTTAACTGTGAGGTCATGTAGGGGCCAAAGTCAGGAAATTCCTAACTAAATGCTTGCACAACATGCCTTTGTTTGATGCAGTTTTGAAGCTATTTTGTCAACATTCATTGAAGATGAATTATATTGCTTTTAAAACGAGGACATCCTACTACTCACCTTCCTCGTTTGTTATAAAATTAATATGAATAACTTTATTTCGCTTTTTTCCATTATATAATTGTCTCATTCAAATTTCTCTTCACAATATTACTCATTGAAAGGCAGTTATTCTGAAATGAGATTCAATGTATTGTAAATTATGATAGAATAACTTGTTTATCTCCCCTTTAGAGGTTGAAATCAATCATTGGTATGATTTTTCCTGTCAATGGCAGCATTCATTTTTGGACTAAGCTTACTGTGCAGGTTTGTTTTCCCTTAAAATCAGATGTAATTGTAGAACTTTGTGAATGCTTTCTATTTCTCAGATTAATGAACAGATTCACCATCCACAGAAATCTAACTTTTCAGCAATGATGTGTTAGCAATAATTTCCCCATTTATATAGTTCTTTAATTCAAATTGGGTATAGAGTTCTTTGCTTTCCTAATATTGGGAATGAAGTTTTAAAGTCCTGAGTATACAATCTCAGTCTATATGGAAACTTTTCCTTACATAATTATGCAGGATAAGATTCTAGCTTGGAAATTAGCATGGTGAGTGTTAAGATTGGTGAGGTCTTTAAACATCATCTGGCACAGAGGTGGTAAACCCCAATGCTGAGTTAGGCATCTGTACATGTGTAGGGTAACTGGAGGTAAGACCTCAGGACGTTCTCTGGGAATTCAGATGCAGTGGGGACTCTTCCAACTCAACCAAACAGAGCATCTTTGTTGGCTAGTTCAGCCCACCAGCCGCCAGGCTGACACTTGGGAGTCCCACCAACCGATCTTTCATAATGTGGGGAAATTTGGGCCAAAGGAGAAAATCGACATGTCCAAGATCATACTGTTACTGAGTGCTAACCTCAGCCATGTCTTCCTGCTCATAACTGACCTTTGTAAGGCAGGGTAAGCTACTGAGGTCTCTTTCCACATGCGCTCACTGCATGTTCATTAATTCTTGTAATGCTCTGTGGGTGCTGGAGGAGATGGACCCTCTAATTATCTAAAATTTAAAAGGAATTAGGCAGAATACATTGAGTCAATGAGTGACGTGGTCTTGAAGGTCTAGTGGGATTTCCCCTTTGAGGGATAGTGATGTATTCTTGGTTTCCTCATTTTCAAATGTAGTCATAAATATAAGCCTGTTACCCATTTAAATAAAAGTGATAACCAATTATTAAAATGCAAAATGTTTCCAGGATGGTTTTAGAGAGAATGAGGCCATTTTCTTATATAAATCAGATGTGATATATTGTATGGGTAACATTTAGGAACTCTGAATTAATATGCTACTTCTAGCACAAAAATTGCATGTACTGTTAGAAGCTCAGAAACAAATGTAAAGTATGTATTAAAACACCTATTGATTTTCAGTTATTTCACTGAAAGTCACACCTTATGTTATAAGAATTATTAGATCTTACACAGGCCATGCCTCAAGGATTGAGCTAAAATCTGAAGTCTAAACGAAGTAGTGCTTATGTATAATTTTATGTTATGAAATGTACTCTCTATATACACATTCATATAAATCATTTAATTGGGGTCACTATTTGCTTTTTAAAAAATCAAGCAAATTCTTAACTTAAGAAAATAAAATATCTAAAGGGAATGTCACAACTGTTAACTTTCTACAGAGGTTAAAAAATAAAGCTGTGATCACCTGGCAAGAAATGACTTAGAACACTCACTTTGATGAAACTTTATGAACCTGAAAGATTGGCTTCCTTACCTCAGTTTGCCTGTAAGCAAATCTCCAGCATTAAGGCCACAGGTGAGATTTTGCTGTAATTGATCCAAAGCTCTGATAAGTCATGAAACAATCTATAATCTACACTTTCAAATGTGCATGCCTAGCATAAGAGTAGAAGACCATATTGTAGACTGACTCTGTCATTCACACACCTGCACAGGTCACAGTGTGAATTATTCACAATTTCATAATTAAATTAAATTAAAAATTCATGGTTTCCAGAATGCATATTGCAAAACTCAGGTAGAGAATGCAGTATGCAAATGTCAAATGGAACTTGTTCTGGGTGTACCTATATCTTTTATGTTGTCACATAGACTGACTCAAAAACAGACAAATACACAAAAAGTCAACCCATTTCAATCAAGGAAGCATGTCAGCATAAAGCTGATTTACAGGAGCCCATATATCAACACGTACATGGGGGGGCCTTGAATTGCAGACAGATCTCTAAGGGACTGGACATCAGCACGTCCATGGAGCTATTACAGTAAAAATATTACCAGCCAAATGCTGCTGTCAACTGGGGCTTTACTTTGCCACACATTCCAAGGTCATTCCAATCAGGTAGATTTTTCTCAGTGATGTGAATAAGCTTGGATACCCTTGTGGCTGTTTCTCATTATTAACTCCTAAAACTTTTAGACCACATGATGTGTGTGTGAGGCAGTGGCTTTAACTTGGAACCAGGAGATAACTTAAACTTTAAATTTTAAAGGCTTTAGCATGGTGCCTAGCATCTAGCCAGAGCTCATTATTCAACAATGAATATTGCTGCAGTGTGGTCTAATTTCTAACGATTGTGGATGATACAAAAGAGAGGGACAGAGAGGGCTGGCAGTGAAGGTCACAATTCTGGAAATGCTTTTTTTCTTATTTAGGTGTATTTTCATAGCATTTTTATTAAAGAGTATTTTGACCTGACTTTCTCAATATCTTGCACATATAATGCAATAGCTGATGTTCATAGTCTTAAACTTCTTTAACTTTGCAAACTTCACAGTTTCAGAATTGAAATAATTTCTCATAAATCACAATGAAATTATGTCATGGACAAGTACCAAATGGTATTCTCTTCTAACCTGGGTGTACTTTGCTGCAAATTTGTTACACATAAAACATGTAATTCAGTTATTTCAAATATAAATGTTGATGAACATTAGCAAAATAATTCAGGTTGTTAGAATTTTCTGCTTCACATCTGTATATTTTGTATCCTGCCACATTTCTAAATTGAGCTGCATTTTCAATGCTGCTGTTTCCAATGGCCACAAATTCATTAGAAGTGGTTTTTTTTTTTTTTTAGTTGAAAGAAAAACATGTATTTTTAGAAAAAAATGTTGTCTTTATTTTATTAGAGAGCCTCAACTATATGTTCAGAGCTAAATCCAAGAGTGGTAAAATAAATCTCTTATTTATTAGAAAAAAGAAATTAGATCTTGTAAAATGACAAATGTATCACATAAAAGGGGTACAATTTGGTTTAACCATAGAAACTGCAAGGTGTACACAGTAATTATCCTTCTTATACCAGATGTGCTAAATAAATAAGCATATATTTTGACCCTAAATAACTGACAGTTTGTATCTGTAAATAAATGTGCTTCAAAGTCAGAGTATTTACAAAGTTGCCTCTCCTTTGCTTATCTGTAAGGAATCAAATTTAATGTTCTGGCTCCCTTAAACAACACCCAGAGCAACAAACCCATTGAAGGAATTTAGTTTCCTTTATGGTGGAGGTGATGGTGCCCTCATCAGCTCCAGCAGGGGACACTGGACAGTTTCCAGGAGAAAAAAAAAAAATACTTTTCAGTTACTGCATAGTAATTTCTTTTCTTGTGTATCTTGTTTGTACTTTTTGAAAATCAGAAGCCTGAAAAGGGCTATGAGATTTCTGTAGTTAGTAGCATGTCTATTTCACAAGAAAGTATAAGTCACAGGAAAACAATGATTAATATTATGAGTAAGAATTGTCTTCACCTTTCCCAGTTTTTATGTTGCAACCAAAAGGTACACACCACGGAAAGTAGGTCATCTTCTATCTATGAAATTCTTTATGTCAGTCTTAACATATTCAGAACTTCTCATAATCTGAGTAAAAATAGACTCTATCTGTTCAAAGAAAGAGAATTTGTGATTTTTGCATATATTCATTATCTGCCAGTTGGTCACATTACAGTGAATGAATAAGAGGGGACAGAAACCTATGATGTACAAACAGACAAGACAGGAGTGGCAACAGGAACAAAAACACCACGGATTTTTCCGTAACTAGAAATGTTCCCCAGTTGCTCGCCTTCTAAAATAATCGCTTAGCAGAAATTCTTTTCAAAATGTTAATTGAATATCTGACATCAGAAATGTAGCATTACTTGCTTGCTTATGGAGTTTGCTTTACTTTACTTTAAATTTTAAGGTAAAATTAAATTAAATTCTGTCTTGCTAAATGTTTAGCTAATGAAGCCAGAGAAGGATTTTTAATACTTTTGCAAACCGATCGGTCTGCGGCTGCACTGTTGAAGCTGTTACAAATGTCTGAGTAACCTATCTTCACTAACAAATAGTGAGGACTAAACAAAGCACTAACTTGAAAGTCTCCTTCTTTACTAGCAATAAGTAAACAAGGAGTTGATGGCTACATCTTGAAATGGAAATAATGTTCCTCACCCTTCAGCTAGCCTCAACATGTCAGTCGTTCTGAGCAATGGAAGCAGGCTAATTTCCCAGGTATTAAGGCTTGAAAACTATTCCAGGCCCATTTATGTCTCTGCGGTCATCGAGTAGCAGGATCCTGCTCTCCACCTCACTCCTGTCAGAAGAGATTGTGAAGAACTTCTTTGCTCAAGTGAATTTTTATTTCTGAGATGATGTGCTTTCTGCAACAAGCAAACAGCTTAGAGGTGACAAAAGACATCCTCCATATTTAGTGAATACTCAAAGAAGCCGTATGACAGCCCCTGAAATTGAAGTTGAGGGTGAAAAAGTAGAGAATGGCAACTTTTGAATTATTTTGAATCTCCGCCTGTAAAAAAATCATATTAGTTTGATTCCTAGATGGTTTTGGACATAGGTTTTCCTCTATCTGTGTTTTTGCTATTGGGCAAAAGAGCAGCTAGCATTCCTGTGTTCTCTGGGTCGCCTGGTGAAGTAAGCAACCCAGGGAAAGTAAGTTCTGTTCAAGTTCATGTGTAGGCATCATTTAGTGTGTATGTGGACTATGGATAATAACCCTGTTTGAATATCTTTGAAAAATAGTATGTAAGTATAAAGTAGAATTGCGTTACTATGATGTAGGTTTTGGCAAACATGCTGTAAACAATTATAAATAAGCAATCCTACACAGGTACACAGACAACTTCTCTACATACACAGGTACACAGACAACTTCTCTACATATTTATTAATGTAAAATTCCTATATATTAAATGTCATGTTGGGAAGTTTTTCTTTTAACTCTGCGACTTTATAATACCTGCTGCCCTCTGCTTCTGAGAGGGCAACTCATGTATTTGCATATCTTGCTTGTCAAAAACATCACAGATGTGAAAATCAATTCTACATACTATATGTGATGTGATAATTATAATTTAGAAGTCAATACAAGAAAACTAAAAAGCTGTTAATCTTTTTTTCCTGTAAAGAAGTTGTGCTTATTAGATTTGTTCTACAGTCTTTGTCTAAGAAATTTTATAATTGAACAGAAAGTAAATAAAAGCATGGCAGAAGCCAACACAACACTGTACAACAATTGTTCTTCAATTAAAAGAAAAAAGAAAGAAAAAAAAAAGAAAGTAAATCTGTTTCCATATGAGTGGCAAACGTTTAAAGAAATTCCTCATATTTAAATGGTGCAAATAAAAAGGAAAGCCATTTTGTATTAACTGTGTTATGAATTCATGGTTTGTATGTTTTTTCATTAAATATTAAGTAAGCAATCAAGATGTAGATTTAATATGTATTAATGTGTAGGATTTGATTTAGGTCATACCTGAATGGTCTAGTGGTTTTCCCTACTGTTTTCCAATTTAAGTCTGAATTTGGCAATAAGGAGTTCATGATCTGAGCCACAGTCAGCTCCTGATCTTGTTTTTGCTGACTGTATAGAGCTTCTCCATCTTTGGCTGCAAAGAATATAATCAGTCTGATTTTGGTGTTGACCATCTGGTGATGTGCATGTGTAGAGTCTTCTCTTGTGTTGTTGGAAGAGGGTGTTTGCTATGACCAGTGCGTTCTCTTGGCAGAACTCTATTAGCCTTTGCCCTGCTTCATTCCGTACTCCAACGCCAAATTTGAAACAATAGAAACATCCACCAATAGAAACATCTATTTCTGCTTTACTGACTATGCCAAAGCCTTTGACTGTGTGGATCACAATAAACTGTGGAAAATTCTGAAAGAGATGGGAATACCAGACCACCTGACCCACCTCTTGAGAAATGTGTATGCAGGTCAGGAAGCAACAGTTAGAATTGGACATGGAACAACAGACTGGTTCCAAATAGGAAAAGGAGTACAACAAGGCTGTATATTGTCACCCTGCTTGTTTAACTTATATGCAGAGTACATCATGAGAAGTGCTGGGCTGGAAGAAACACAAGCTGGAATCAAGATGGCCGGGAGAAATATCAATAGCCTCATATATGCAGATTACACCACCCTTATGGCAGAAAGTGAGGAGGAACTAAAAAGCCTCTTGATGAAAGTGAATGAGGAGAGTGAAAAAGTTGGCTGAAAGCTCAATATTCAGAAAACTAAGATCATGGCATCTGGTCCCATCACTTCATGGGAAATAGACGGGGAAACACTGGAAACAGTGTCAAACTTTATTTTTTTGGGCTCCAAAATCACTGCAGATGGTGACTGAAGCCATGAAATTAAAAGACACTTACTCCTTGGAAGGAAAGTTATGACCAACCTAGATAGCATATTAAAAAGCAGAGACATTACTTTGCCAACAAAGGTCTGTATAGTCAAGGCTATGGTTTTTCCAGTGTCATGTATGATGTGAGAGTTGGACTGTGAAGAAAGCTGAGTGCTGAAAAATTGATGCTTTTGAACTGTGGTGTTGGAGAAGACTCTTGAGAGTCCCTTGGACAGCAAGGAGATCCAACCAGTCTATCCTAAAGGAGATCAGTCTTGGGTGTTCATTGGAAGGACTGATGCTGAAGCTGAAACTCCAATACTTTGGCCACCTGATGCGAAGAGTTGACTCATTGGTAAAGACCCTGATGCTGGGAGGGATTGGGGGCAGGAGGAGAAGGGGATGACAGAGGATGAGATGGCTGGATGGCATCACCGACTCGATGGACATGAGTTTGAGTAAACTCCGGGAGTTGGTGATGGACAGGGAGGCCTGGTGTGCTGCGATTCATGCGGTCGCAGTTGGACACAACTGAACAACTGAACTGAACTGAACTGAACTGAATGTTTAGGAAAATAATTGAGAGCAGATTTAAATTTTTTAAATGGTTGATAACCTTAAAACTGGAGAATTATTTCTTTTTGTTTATTTTTGTCTTTCTTAGATTGAATTGCATTATTCTTGCTACTTATTATATATTTTGAGGATGTTTATATTCCTTGATTAAAAGTTTTGATCTTATATTTCATGAATAGCATGAATTCCAATAACTACATCTTTCTAATTTGATTGTGTTTTTCTTTCTACAATGATATCATTTCTTCTTGTAAAACATGTGAAGCTAGTCTCAAGGAAGATTTTTAATTTTTCTCTAAGCTGATATTTTTCAATGGGCACTAATGCTTATTTCATTCCTTGCTGTGGGAATACAGATCCCTCACCCCAACTTTTAATAATATTTTTACCAAGCAAAGTTTTATCCTCTAAAGCCAAGAAAACCTCAGATTTACTTATGGGGTCCTTACTGAGTAACAGCTACTATTCTAAGCAAACTTACCTAGGCCATCTCATTGATTTCTTACAAAAACTCAACCAGAAATTTGTTGTATTTATTGTAGTGATGAGAAAACTGAGGTACTAAAAGTTTAAATCATTTGTCCAACGTTGTGTGCTCGATTGGGTCTGACTCTTTGCTGTCCCATGGACTGTAGCCCACCAGGCTCCTCTGCTCATGGGATTTCCCAGGCAAGAATACTGGAGTGGGTTGCCATTTCCTCCTCCAGGGGATCTTCCCAACTCAGGGATCGAACCTGTGTCTCCTGTGACTCCTGCATTGGCAGGCAGATTCTTTACCACTGAGTCACCTGGAATGCCCATTTGCCTAAAGTTGCAACGATAGAAAAAGATGTTAACTTATTTGCCAGACTCTCCAGTAAAAAGTTAAATGAACAGTTCTTGGTAGAGACACTGGAGATGTCAGTTCTACAAAGGATTACTCTACCTTAAGTAATCATAGAAATACTTTTGAAACAAAAAATTTGATGTTTGTAGAACCTCTGAAAGTAATGCAATGGATATTCCTTTGAAAGGAAGAAAATTTGCAAACTAATCTGGCCAAAATGAATATTTTATTGAACATGAGGTATTTCTCTTCCAGTTATTAGTCCTCAGAAATAAGCATGATTATTGAAATTTCCCAAGGTGTATTTGAAATGAATATGGTTGACCTTAGAGCAACATGGGTTTGAACTGTTCATTTATATTAATATGTTGTTTTTTTTTCCAACTGTAAATTGAACAGTATCATTAGCCTCAGCCCTCTGCACAGACTGGAATCCACATATAACATATAGTTGTCCCTCTGTATATACAGTTCCTCCATATCATGTAGAACTGTAGTATTTACTGCTGAAAAAAATTCTTGTAGAAGCGGATCTGTGCAATTCAAACCCGTTGTGTTCAAGGATCAGCTGTACTACAGCGTCTGCAGAATCTGCTGATACAGAACTGTGGATACAGAGGAAGTGGATACAGAGGGATGACTATAAAGTTATACGTGGATTTTCAACCATGGGGGTGTGGGGGTAGGGGGTGGGGGCTTGATGCCCCAACCCTTGCGTGTTCAAGATCAACTGTATAATTTGCAGTTCATAGTAGAGACTTGAGGATGGTCAAGTTTCTGGGATCATTGCAGACACAGTCAATTCATATCAATTTACTCAAGCCAGCACATGACTTAAGCTAGTAAACAGCTTAAGTAAACTCTGGAACTGGTTGGGGAACTGTGCAAGCTCAGTTGTGTCCGACTCTTTGCCACCCCATGTACTGTGTAACCCGCCAGGCTCCTCTGTCCATGAGATTCTCTAGGGAAGCATACTGGAGTGGGTTGCCATTGCTTCCTCCAGGGGCTCTTCCTGACCCAGGGATGGAACCCATGTCTCTTGTGTCTCTTGCAATGGCAGGCAGATTTGTTACCACTCAGTCACCTGAGAAGCCCTCTCTCAGTCTCTAGGGAAACTCTGGTTCATGAAAGTACTGGTCTTTCTTGTAGGTACTACACACTATTAAAAATAAATGGCTACAAGTTGTAAAATTCTTCTCATTCTATCAATATTTGGTCTCCTCGCCCCAATGTAGCTTCCCTTCAATTAATTCTCCACACTGTTTTTCAGCCAAACGTTTTTTTTTTACACCTTTACTTTCAATTATTTATTTGTTCCTAACTGATTTTTGCAAAAAGTTTTAACTTACAAGGAGTCCTAAATATTCTGGTGTTAGCACACTTTTCTAACCAGATATCTCATCATATTATTACAGATGATCTAGTCCAGTCCTGTTTATAGTTTCAAATGCCACGTTTGCTGTGTTCACTATTTCAAAAGTCATCTCCTTTTGGAAGTTCTTCGTCTGAGTTAAGTGTTTTTTTCTGAATACTTCCTCTGAACTTCCTTACTATTTGGAAATTATTTGTAATAGAAATATATTATACAATATTAAGATTATTATTTAGCTTCTGTGTCTCCTGTAGAATATTCTAATATTTTTGAGGGCTGGGGCTCTGTTCTCATATTAATTGACTTCTGAAAAATATGTCTGACTCCATAAAACAAAACTATATATATATATAAGATATATTATTTATTTATATATAAATGTATTTATATATTATATACATATATGATATATATTATATATATATTCAGTAGCTTTAAAATGGATTTTGTTTAATTTAATGTATTCTTTAAAGCAATCCTGATCATTTTACTTTCTGCCTGCCTTATAAATTTTTATTTCTGTTTTTTTCTGCATTATTAACTACAGTCACAATGTCATATTTTAGGTCTTCAGACCTTATTGACCTTATGATCAAAAGTTTGTACCCTTTTACCAATCTCTTCTCATTTTCCCTCAACTTAAATATGTAGCATTTGCTCAGTAATATCTGATGACTGGGTAATAAAGGTTTTTTGTAGGAATAGACAAGAGTATAGAAATCAAATTAGCCCCCGAAAGGTATATAATTTAAATCTCTAAATTATTTATTTGTTTCTTTTAAAATATTTTTAACACGAGCAAAATAGTTTGAACAGTGTATCAGTATGAAAGCCTACATGATTTTATATTACGTTAACAAAACCCCCAAATATGTAACAGAAGTAATTGCATGCAATCTGTTTTACCTATTGCCACTCATTCTCTTTCTCTTTTACTGGTAATAATTCAGATTTAATTTAAAGGCCAGAGTCCACTCATTTATGAGGTAGCTCCTCCACATAAAACATTGCTTCAGAAGCTACTGCAAACGACCTTCCTCTGAAATGAAGTGTTTCATATTTTATTAGGAAATGGAGGGACTCTCTGCTCTGTTGGTAAATGCTGTATTTTGAGGGGAATACCGCAAAAAATTTTAGTGGCTAATTTGTAATCTATTAATTCCCCCCAGCATGACAGCAGCAAACAAGTTTTCAAGGGCTTCCTGAGTATGAAATCTGGACCCAAATCTCTTGCTATATAATTTCATCAGCAGGAAGTGCCTTTTTGCAGACCTTACTGCTAGTCTGATAAAACCACTGATTCTACTGCTGTTGATAAACTCCCTACATTAAAGTCTTCAACCTTCAACAATTTTCAATTCCAAGCAAAACCTAAAAATTTTATTTTCTGTGTGGTTCTCATTTACCCAGAGTAATATGCTATCCTTTCCCATAGCATATCAGGTTAGCTCAGCTCGCGATGCCAAGAAAAGTTCCCCAGGTTCATTTTCCAGAACTCTAGGTGCTTCACATTGGCTGGATTAAAACTCTTCCTCCTGCAAACTAATAATGAAGGTGCCTCTACAAGTTCATCCTCAGACCGATGTCAAACTTACCGTTCAACTTTGTCTCTCGTCTGTGGGTTTTCCAAAAAACTCTCATCTATGAAACTCTCCTTAGACTTTGAGAACCAAAGACTGAAAATAGCAGAGAGAAGCACCTTAAATTCTCACTATTCAGTGTTTTTGGTAGTAGGAAGTTGAGAAGATAGATTCACGGTTTGGTTAAAAGTCATTAGTGATTTTTGTGTTAGTTCTTTTTTTTTTTTTTCCAGAGTAGAAATTTGGCCAGACTGTTTTTGCAAAGGAAACTATAAGTCAGTCAGTGGTTTCCAACACCATGGTGCAAACAGGCTACACTGGAAACCATGGTCAGTCCACAGGCATTCCAAAGAGGCTTGTTAATAATTAAGCAATCAATCATCAGGAGAGTTGTGGGAAGGTGGATCCAGGCATCAGGTGAGATCAGAACTGGGATACTGTAGCAAATGTTGAGTCTGACTTCTGAAATCAGGTTCCGATGCCAGCAGACGACCTCCACAGTAGGCACGGGTCAAATGCAATGATAAACTGAGGCAGGGCACACATTGCAGAGATATCAGAAATCCAGTCCAGTTTTAAGTGGGGATGGGGAAGAGGTCAGTGTGGATCTACTCCTATTTACTAATAGACCTGTCTGCAGAGTAAGGCAGCAACTCTTAGGACAACAAGCAACTTTTCCAGCTTATTTGGGTCGGCATATACCTTGAATGAAAATATTGACAAGGACGACATTTTGAGGGTAGTGATGCTGGTGAGACTGTCCAGGACTTTTGTCTGAGTCTCCTTATCATAAAGGTCATGAACACCCTGCATGATACATGGGGAATCCTGCCCGACACTATAACGTGAATCTGAGGTGGGTCCCTGTCCTTATATGACAACACTGCTATTTGCCTCTCCTCTCGAACCAAAGGTTCATTTTGGAGCAGAGAACGTGACAGAGTACATTTGGAGTGGCATGCTAACTCTGCTTTTTTCATTTCAAGACACATGCTTTAAATACCACAGACTTTCAGGTCCCCCCTTCCTTCAGACTGAGGAAGGCTGATCAGCTTAGTCAGTTTGCTCAGATGCCTGTCACAGAGGCATATGTAAGTAGACTTTCTGACCGTGTTCAAGTCAGAGTCCCTGTCAGCGTTTAAGTTTGGTTCTTCCAGAGAAGACTGAGGTGGCTACCCAGAAGTCAGCACACGGCTTAGTGATGCTGTCAATGACCGGTGGCCTTTTCTTTATCAGCCTGGTGACTAACTCGGACCTCTACGTGGTTTTCACACGCACCAATCACTTCTGCTAGAGCTGAAGCAATTTGCTATTGCTTTCTCACTGCTGCAGATCATTAATTTCTAATATTTTTTTCTATTTAACAGTTTCTTTGAAGTCTCATACCTTGTCATAGTGGCAATAAGAAGGGACATTCAAGGCTGGAAACAGCATCTTAATAAACAAAACAGTGAAAAACAATGTTACATGACCAGTGTTGAAGAATTGAAACAGTATTACAGTACAGTTGGTTAAAAACAAACGAATGTTTTAATTTTAGAAAGTTTATTTCTCAAACAGTGTTTTATACCTGTGAAGCCTGAGAGAAAAAAGCGGCCAGCTGCCCTATAAGTGCGGGGCAACCTTTTATATATTCACTCCTATGTGCTTCTGAAATTTTCCTTTAGATTTAATTTCTGTATTTATTAAATAGGGCTGATCATAGCCCAAAATTTTAAGAGTAAAAAGAGGAAATAATGAGCAAACTTTTGCTTCATCAGAAAAAAATCTTTAAGTAAATTAAAAAGATATTCTCTTTATATTGACTTATTGTATACATTTAGCAATAAAGGAAAAGTACAGAAGAAATATGGGGCTTCCAAATTGGTGCTAATGGCAAAGAATCCACCTGCCAATGCAGGATTTGGGGGTTTGATCCCTGGGTTGGGAAGATCCCCTGAAGGAAATGGCAACCCACTACAGTATTCTTGCCTGAAAAATTCCATGGGCAGAGGAGCCTGGTGGACTATAGTTCATGGGGTTGCAAAGAGTCAGACAGGACTGAATGACTGAACACACACACATACACACACACAGAAGAAATATAAATTATTGCTCTTTCACTACTCCAATACACAAATTATTTCTTCCCCCACTCCCAAAAATTTTCTTGTTTTCGTAGTCCCTTCTTGTTCTTTGCCCAGATATAAACTTCACCACAGTGACTTCCTGGGGAACCTCATGCCATTCCCATGGCTACTTTTCCATCATCTCTCCCAAGATGTGACTTGGCAGAGTCAGCTGAATGTCCAGTCTCAACTCTCATAACTTCCAATGCATTAACTTGACAACTCCTTCTTCTACAATTTATCACATAACCCTTGGATTTGTCTTTATTCGTTTGTCCATCTTCCGCTACTATTAGATAGTAAACAAATAAAGATCAGAAGCCTGGGCAATTTAGAAATGTGTAGTCCTTTCCAGGAAAGTAAGACACAATTTTATTATTTTATTTTACATGAAAAAAAAAAAACCCCAAAGTATAAAACTACACAGTTGACCCTTGAACAACACAAGTTGGAACTGAGAGGGTCCACTTATACATGGATTTTTTTCAGTAAGTATGCAGTTGGTCTTCCATATTCACACATGAGGGATCTGAGGATTCAATCAACTGTGGGAATTTCCTTCCACATTTGGTTGAACTCTCAGATGTGGAAATAGAGATGCAGGGGGCTGACTATGGGACTTAAAGACCCATGGATTTTGGTACAGTTGGGGGCACCAGGGACTTTCCTGATAGCTCAGAGGGTAAGGAATCTGCCTGCAGTGCAGGAGACCTGGGTTTGGTCCGTGGGTCAGGAAGATCCTCTGCAGAAGGGAATAGCAACCCACTCCAGTATTCATGCCTGGAAAATCCCATGGACAGAGGAGCTTGGTGGGCTACAGTCCATGGGGTCATGAAGAGTTGGACACGACTGAGCGACTAACACTTTCACTTTCACTTCGGGGGTTCCAGGAACCAATTCCCCACAAATACTCGGGGGGTGACTGTGTTTTTAAAAAGTTACAGAATGGAATGTGCAGCAAATTTCCCATGTAGGGGATATTGCTAAATTTCCTAAAGAATGTTTATTTCCTTTTGAGAGTCTACCATTATTGCCTAAAGACAAATTATATTAACTTCCTTACAAAAATTCAGCTGCAAAATGTGATCAGCTGCAAACTCATGGTATATATGTGCTGGGCCCTGAAGAAAAATAATGTGACAAAACTATCAGATCTCAAAATAAAAAGTGTGGTTCTTATTAGATAACCCCCACAACAGTCCTGCTGGTTCTCTTCTAGACAAGGTGGCTGCAGCAGTGAATGAGCCCAACAAGGTGTGTTCTCTTGCGACAGCAGACAAGCGCACAGAGAAACAAGCTCCTCATTCTGCAGAGAAATGAACTGAGGACCAGAGGGACGGGACAACTTGCCTAAGTAACACTCCTGATGAAAGGTTGTGTTGAAAACAAATGTCAAATATTGTGATTGCACATCACTGTTTGTTATTTCTAAACAATTCTTTTTGAGATACGTAGACATGCTTTTTTAAATAATTGGAACTCTTAAAAAGAGTGGAGACAGATATATGTGTACATATTTTCAAAAGCATAAGAATAGATTTAAAACTTGGATTACTCTCTTACGTAAAAAGAAATGAGTCCCAAAATGCCAGGAAGAATCCAAGTTAGAC
Organism: Cervus canadensis; assembly: GCF_019320065.1. NCBI lineage: Eukaryota > Metazoa > Chordata > Mammalia > Artiodactyla > Cervidae > Cervus > Cervus canadensis. The sequence goes on along the minus strand of NC_057395.1, from coordinate 6,437,012 downwards.
GTAAGAAGATTATTTGAGGGGAAACTGGACAACTGCTTAGAGAATTGGCTGAATTCTTTAAAGAAAAGATGGTTTTAAAATGTCTTTCTGAGTTACTTTAAATGATTAAAGATGTTAAATGTGGTAAAGGTGACAAATGGAGAAGATGACTTTTCAAGGCCTTTTCTGGGCAGATAAATTTAATCGTGAATATTTATATCAAATCATTTCACTGAAACATAGGTGACAGCCTCCTTGTCTACTTCTTCACTGAAGGACTGTTTTGTCATTGACATAAATGTGAAACAATACTTTTTCAGAAATATTTATAATGAAAAGGTGAATTCTTAAATTCTGTGCAGTATACAGCATGCAAACAGAAGTGATGCACTTTTTTTATTTGTTTAAAGGCTGAGTAAAACAAATAATTCATAGCAATTATTTCAAAATACAAGCAATATAAGTCCAAGAAGCCTTACTAGCATCATCAAAGGGTTTTACAATTCATCAAATGAAAATCATAATTTGACTTTTAGGAAGTCAGTTGCCCTTGCATTTTTTCAAGTTCAGTTATTGTTGAGCTCACCCTAGTTATCTCCTTTCGCCAAGTACAGACGGCGAAATTTAAAGCCACAGCATATAGAAAAATAGATTTGAAGCTTAGCCAGGGCCACTTTGGATATTTCCAGAAAAATAAATACAAACTTTATTTTAGTTGGTGGGGCAGGGAAGGCATGCATAAAAGATAAGTAAATGCATTTTCATGACAACTATAATAGCTAGCATAGAAATAGTCCTGCGGATTTCAGAAGTTAGAAAGAGATGTAACTATGCCCCTTTCCTTTACCTACTGTCTTCCTTCTTTAAAAAGGAAGGTGGAAAATGAAGGAAGAATAAATTTCCAGGGTTCAAAGGGATAAGCATCTAGAAAAATTAATGTAATTCTGATATTTTCTTGGAATCATTTTGAAGCTAGAGTGGCTGTTTGGATGTAGTTGGCTAAAATGACAAGGTTCTTGGTCTGGTGAGGGCCCTCAACACTAGACACATTTGTCTACAGTACCTGAATTTTCACTGAAGGTCTTTGAGGAAGAACAGAGAAGCAGACAAATAAACTTAGGATATTTTCCTAATTTTTAGACAGAGTTTCACTTAATAATATTGTGGCACCAATACTGTGAATAGGGTGGTATAATTCAACATATATTTATATAACATGGTGGTACACCTTTGAGTGCTTTTAAATTCTTTTCTGAGAGTTTCAGTCACTTAATGTTCTTTCATTCAAAACCCCTCATATTATCAATTATCTCAGTTTTACCATAAAAACCAAGCACTGAGTAGAAGGAGAAAATAAAAAAAATAGACGTTGATACTTTAAAGCTTATATTTCCCCCCTCAATTCTTAAAGACTAACGTGAATAAATATTTAACACAATAGTCTTGATCCTCCAAAATTCATAGCTTTCAATTTCATTCTATCATACAAAACCATAGCATTTGACTAGTGCCTTGGAATCCATAATTTCTTTTCCTTTTTTTTTTTTTAGCATTAGAAAAGACTGACTTCATCTGCATTTTGCCATTGAAGAAATTCTGACTTACAGCCCTCAGGCAATTTAATTTATCCACAATCAGGTAAAATAAGAATCCAGTCATTGTTATTTCAAGTTCAATGCTCTTTGCACCACCTAATACTACCTCCCTGTTTAATAAGAAGTTCAGATCTGGCCTGGAGTCATAAATATGAACATTTCTTGTCACCTAGATGTTCAACAAGCAATGTTAAATGAGTTATATTATTCCTCGGTATTGGTTGCATTCTGAAAATCATTCAGTTGATAACAATTAGCAGTTTTCGATGAGTGGATGAGTACCATGGAGTGGGGATGGAAGCTAATTAATGAGGAATTCTGGGAAGTCGTGTTCTTCCTTTCCTGTTGGATGGTTAGACATTAAACCTTGGGGTTGTCAAATAAGTAACACCTTTGCATCAGTATTAAATTCACACACAAAGAAAATTAATTATAGGAAAGCTGTCTCAAACCCACTTTGTCAACTCTCTCGACAGGAAATTCTCACTTAGGCAGGAAAAGTCAAGTACGGCTGTCTTAAAATACCCTTGTTTTTATAAGCTTGTTTTTGTTTTTTTGTTTTTTTTTTGCTTCTGAAGGAGAGATGTTGGCGTAGAGAAGCTTTTTCTCTTTTTCTTTTTTTTTGTATTAAAGAGAGGCAAACACAACTGTCTGAAAGATTTAGATTTAGTGAAACAAGAAACCAGATTTTGAACTAATTCCCATTAGATTGTCATCAAAAAGTGTCCCTGCTAATGCAAATTGTAAGAATTTGAAATATTCTGTCCAGCACTGAATTCTTACTCATATGCTTGCTGGGACCTGGGAAGAGTCATGTGTTTCTTATTTTAGAAAATGGCTAGCCAAGCACCTACATCCCAGCTATGAGGGGAAAATGTAATAATCAGCTGAAGTCACCCTGATTCATCAAACTCTCATTTGAAAACTTCTATTATAACATAATTCCACTTAGCTCTTCCTTTTCAGATGAATACATTGAGACATTTGATTCTTAAATTCTAATTAAACCCAAAAAAGTTCTCTAGTTTGAGTTAAATTATGGATTGTAAATATTGAATTAAAATATGCTGAGACTGGGCACTTTGATAACCATGGAAAGTGCATATATGGCAGTAATCCCCAAGTCTCTTCTTAGGATGCTCATCATTTTCTGGGACTAATGCCCTCAATAACCTCTGTGAAGACTTAGTAATGTTTTCTGTGTTACACGGCTTACACAGCTTTCTAAGAGGGGCATTCTGTTGCTCCTCACTGACTCCTGGGAGTAAAGGCAGGCTCAGGTTCTTTATGTGTCTGAGTGAAAAGAGTATGTCATTATACATCTACTCTTACATTTCAGAAACCCATCACCCACTCAGAATTTTGTCTGATGTAGTTGGGAAGACACCTTATTGGAAAATCTCCACATGCAATTAGGTCTTAGCAGAATAAAACTGGCCATGTGTGGACTTGACTGAGCATAAATCACCTGTTTATTTATATCTGAAGCTTCTTCAGTTAGCAAATGTTGGTTTTGACCTGAGATTAATAATGTGAAGTCAATGGATCACACTGAGTTTTCAACTGTTCATTGTTCCCCAAACCCATTTAGATTTTGGAAGCAGCTCTTGCTTAAATGCATAATGCAGTCTAATAACTATGCTGATAAGGAGAAGAATACTAAGATTATAATCAGTGAAGGAAGTTAGATGTATATTTATATTTTTGTAAATTAAAGGTATGTGTGGTTTCACATTAACAGGCAGAAAATAATAGAAGATGTAAAACTCATAAAATGATTTACTTGTTAGTTTTGCAAATGAATAATATACCTTTATATGTATGTAGATAAAAAGTTAAAACTTAAAAAAAAAAAAGTTAAAACTTAAAAGAAGAATTTTTTTATGTAATAATATTTTTCTGATAAAATATCCATTTGGAAAAAGAATTGACGCTTTTACCTTTCAGCAGTAATTTACTTCACCAAACATTCACTGAGATTAAAGTCTATGTAAGTATGATGAATGTAATACAAAAACAAGTATTGGGAAAGGTCAGGCAGTATGAAGGAAGGTAAGTAGGGAAGGGTTTTTTTTAAGGAGGAGTTTCATTTTCCAAAATATATCTCACTGATGTGTAGAGAAATACCTTCCAGCTTAGCAGATGTAAAAGTGAGAGATAAAATTCATGAAATGTCTCTTCTCATAGCATGTTGAAGAAAGAGCAAGTAAGAGGAATGATAAGAGATAAGAAGATAGAGAAATTCTGCAGAGGTAAGGGAATATGGGGGTTGGGTTTGGCTTTCAATGATGTGCCCATTTCTGGTGGGCCTGAGGCTGAGTTTTGATGGGTCATGTGTGTGGAGAAAGGAGAGAAAGCTTGTGCCCCAGCAACATGAGAGTTCAAATCAGAGACTCCTTTATTAAGAAAGAAGCTGCAACATGTGATTAGCTCTTAGGAAGAGAAACTCATTTTTCTGGAGAAAATGTACCTATTAGAGAAAAGCTACATGTGTCAAATACTGTCTTAACATGAGAAGAAAAAATCCTCCTTAAAATGTGCTAAGTATAAGCCTTTACTTATAACTGTGGATGGAATTCATAGTATTTGCATGACTCACAAAATAGCAAGGGGAAAACTTAATTTAGTCATGATGGGTTGAAAACAAACCAAAAGACCTTGGAGAAGTAAACACAAAGGCTTTCTGATGAAATCTATCTTAAACCAGTCTTCCAATTACTTCTACTGATAAAGTTCCCAGGAAATTAGGTCCCATTGAAAAATTATGAGAATAAGATTTATGAGTGCCTGTAGGAACAATCCTAGCTATCAGATCTGTAAGTATTTCATATACTGATATGATAATATGCATGTAAATGTCTTGTTTAGTTTATTAAAGAAACAGAATAATGATTTGAAAAGAAAACATCATAAATGAGACCTAAATATTTTTTCCAAACACATTTGAAAAGTATGAAATTGAACATATGGACATGAAAAATATAGTAAATAAAATTTTTTAAATGGATGAGTGCAGTTCTGTTTTCTACAACACAGCAGATGAGGTTGTTTGGACAAACTGTGCCCCTGAAAATAATTTCAAATGTCAGATAAAAATATTCTTAAAATATTAAAATCCATGTAGTAGTAAATTATCAGGTGAAAATATTAGGGTAATCTAGGGAGATAAACAGAACACTCAAGCAACTTCACTTCTTAAATCATTTGATCATCTTGGAGAAGATGAACTTCATTTCATATAAAACTTAGATGATGAATGAATAAGTTAAAGCTGAGACCAAGTAAGAGATTCTTGGCATATTGAGCTGGAATCTCTAAGAGATCAAGGAAGAATATTTGTTTTCTTAGATGATAGCTAATAATTTTCTACAAAAAATGAAAGGAACAAGTCACAGTTTAAAGAACTCAAACAAATCCCAGTATGCATATGCATACCTATATACACACTTGCATAAATAATTACATAAATAAAAATACATACATGTTAAAAACATTACATCAAGTAAATAAAAGAAATTCTCACCTGGTCACAGCATCATGAAACTGTGTCCAGGAGTGGGGGTAGGAAAGGGAATACCTTCAAAGAATGACAGTTGAAGGGTAGCTTACTTCTTAAAGCAATGATAAAGCCAGAAGATAGTGGGATTTTATCCTCAAAGTCCTGAAAGAAAATAAATTTAGCTTAGATTTCTATACCCAGCTAAACTATCTTTCAAGAATAACAGCAAAATAAAAGTGAGAGGGGAAGTAGGAGCAGCCAGACATCGTGAAACCTAGACCTGGGACAGCACAGTCTTACCTCCACCGGATGCTGCTGACCAAAGCTCATCACAAGGCCAGTCCAGATACTAACAGAGGGAAAATGGCCATCTCTCGATGACTTCAGCAGTATTTGTAAACAGATAAGGATGCATTGGCTGTGGCCATCTTCAGAGATGATCATCCCCAATACAAATAACTCCTCAGGATCATTATGACATTGATAAATAACATAAGAAAAAGATGAGCCCCAAAATATATTTTACAAACTAAACCTGAATCAAACACCAGTTAACAGTAGAGTGGCTAAGTATTGTTTATATTCTATAAGTGAAATACCATACAGTAGTAAAAATAAATATACTAAAGCTATCCTTGACAGCATGAATACATTTAAAATACAATGAGCAAAAGAACACAGATATAAAAGGATGCATACTGTTATCTGTCATTTACATGCAGTCCAAAAACAACCTAATTAAACAATATATTGTTTGTTTATAAAAATGCTAAAACTATAAAGAGTGCAAGAGAAATGACTAAATCAAATTTAGAATAGTGGAAGAGGTACAGGAGAGAGAGAGATTGAGAAAGAGACAGAGAGAGAGGTAAGTTTGTATTCCTTACTTTGTGTTGTAGGCATGTAAATGTTAATTTCATATCATTATTATTCTAAATTGCATATAGAAATCAAAGGTTCATTTCTTTGGGGTTTTTGTGTGAACTCTAGAGCTCATTCCTTTGAGGTAAATACCCAGGAGTATAATTGCTGTGCGGTATGGTAGTTGAATGTTTGGTTTTTAAGAAACTAATAAATGGTTTTCCAGAATAGCTATACTATTTTAAAATCCCACCAGCAATGCATGAGCAACGCAGCTTCTCCATATTCTTTGCTGCATTTGGTTTTCACTAGTATTTTATTTTAGTCACACAAATATTCATAGTAGCTTTTATGTAATATAAACTAGGAGGAGGGAACCCAGATGTTCTTAAATGGTTGAATGGTTAAACACAGTCTGGTATATTCTTATTATGGAATACAAGTCCACAACACCAAGGAACAATCTATCGACATACACAACTATTTGGATGGATTTCCAAAGAATTATGTTACACTGAAAAATGCCAGTCCCCAAAGTTTACATAGTATATGGTTTCATTTATATAACATTATTGAAATGATGAAACTAGAAATGGAAAACAGATTAGTAGTTGTCAGGGGATAACCATGGGTAGCAGGAGAAGGAGGACAGGAGTGCCATAGGGCATCTATAAAATCACAGCATGGGATATTTTTGTGGTGATAGAAATGTGTTGCATCTTTATCATGTCCATGTCAATATTTTGGTTGTAATATCATATTACAGTTTTGCAAGATGTTATCATGGGGGGTGGGGAACTGGGTAAAGGGTGTTGGAATCACTATATTATTCTTTCCAGTTGCATGTCACTTATCCACAAATTAAAAGTTATTTTAAAAATACATATGTTTTACATATACAAGTGTATATATCATATATTTCACTGTAAAGGAAAACAATAAAAGTAAGTATGAAACTACCATGTTTTGGGTGGGCATGGGAAGTTCTGGTGAGAGTGGAAGTAAGGATCATCACATTTCAGAGCAATTTGCCAATATTTAGTACAGTTGACCCTGGAAATTGACATTGATTCTAAAATTCAGCAGAAAATCACTCTAGTGCAAAAGAAGACATATGTAATGGTGTTTGTTGCAGCCTGGTTTATAAAATTAAAATTCCAATTAGAAGGGAAATAATTTTTAAAATTGACAGTCATACAATGGTGTTTCATAGTTAAATTTATTAAACTGAGTTAATACCTTAATATATATAAACCTGGGGAAATAAAATTTAAGTAGTCAAACATTTCATAATATGGAGAATGTGAAATCAATTAAGCAATTTTAAAAATATTTAAACAATTCTACATAATGCTTATAGATAGGTATGAATTAAATGTACAAAAGAATACACATCAACTTTATAATAATGGGTTGTTCTTTGAAAACCCATCTCAGAGACCTCAAATTACACTCTCCAGGTTACACAGAATTTTTGTTTCAATGTCAGTGATCTTTAAACTGGAGTGGCTATAAGCTCAGAGGTAGAAATATTGAGAGGAAATAGATAAATGAAGAGATGGCAAGTAATGTTTACAGGATGTTGGAGATATTCCAGAAAAGGAAACAAAAATACATACTCCAAATCTTATATTTTTGTATAATTTTTTTTCTTTTTTTAATTTATTTTTTATTGGAGGATAATTGCTTTACATAATTTTGTTGTTTTCTGTTAACCTTGACATGAATCAGCCATAGGTATACATATACCCCTCCCTTTTGAGCGTCCCTCCCATCTCCCTCCCCATCCCACCCTTCTAGATTGATACAGAGTCCCTGTTTGAGTTTCCTGAGCCATAGAGCAAATTCTCATTGGCTATCCATTTTGGAGAAGGAAATGGCAACCCACTCCAGTACTCCTGCCTGGAAAATTCCATGAATGGAGGAGGCTGGTAGGCTACAGTCCTTGGCATCACAAAGAGTCGGACACGACTGAATGACTTCACTTTCTTTCTTTCTATAGTTCCTTTTGGAGAAGGAATTGGCAACCCACTCCAGTGTTCTTGCCTGGAGAATCCCATGGGCAGAGGGGCCTGTTGGACTACAGTCTATGGGGTTGCAAAGAGTTGGACACAACTAAGCAACTAACGCATACACACACATCTATTTTACACATGGTAACATAAGTTTCCATGTTACTCTTCCCATACATCTCACCCTCTCCTCCCCTCTCCCTGTGTCCATAAGTATTCTCTATGTCTGTTTCTCTGTTGCTACCCTGTAAATAAATTCTTCAGTACCATTTTTCTAGATTCTGTATATATGTGTTAGAATACGGTATTTATCTTTCTCTTTCTGAGTCATTTCACTCTGTGTAATAGGTTCTAGGTTCATCCACCTCATCAGAACTGACTCAAATGTGCTCCTTTTTATGGCTGAGTAATATTCCATTGTGTACATGTACCACAACTTCTTTACCATTCATCTGTCAATGGGCATCTAGGTTGCTTCCTTGTTCTAGCTATTATAAATAGTGCTGCAATGAACAATGGGATACATGTGTCTTTTTCAACCCTGGTTTCCTCAGGGTATATGCCTAGGAGTGGGATTGCTGGGTCATACAGAGGTTTTATTCCTAGTTTTTTAAGAAATCTTCATACCATCTTCCATAGTGACTGTATCAATTTACATTCCCACCAACAGTACAAGAACATTCCCTTTTCTCCACACCCTCTCCAGCATTTATTGTTTGTAGACTTTTTGATGATTGCATTCTGGCCAATGTGAGGAGATATCTCATTGTCATTTTGATTTGCATTTCTCAAATAATTAGTGATGTTGAGCATCTTTTCATGAATTTGTTAGCCATCTGTAAGTATTTTTCCCATTTTTTGATTGGGTTGTTTGTTTCTCTGGCATTGAGTTGTATGAGCTGCTTCTTTTTGTGTAATTTTTTTTATTTGCACTTTAACTGTGTTTAAAGATAGGCAGGCAGGAAGTATTTTTCCTTAAGTTACCATTAGGAATCTGAGGACCCCAAAGTTAGATGACTTATCCAAGGTTACACAACTAACTACTGATGTAGTTCAGAATGGGAATCCTTTTGCTGTCAGCACTGCAGTGTTTTTCAGTGATGACCTTCTCTCCCCTACACTGTTGACCCATCTTCCAACCCAAAGAGAGTATCACATCCATTTTTATCTAACACAGCTTATTTTTATGTTCAGGAAAACTCTGAATAGAGAGAAAATAGGGTCACGCATTCCAGTGATATCAGAGTGTAGAGAAGGCAGTTCATAAATCAAGTTGACAGTAAATCTTCAGCAGTATATGAGCTTGGGAGTGAGTTAAACACAGTTGCTTTGCTGGGATGATGACACCCGCAAAGAATGCTGCAGAGTGGTGTGGACAACATTATGGCATACCTGTAAAATGCCAGATGAAAAAGCAGGAGCTTCATTATTCCAGGGAAAAGCCCACTTTACACACCATTGCTTGAAGCTCAGGTGTCCCGAGAAGACAAACCTGTCTTAAAACACAACCCCTGTCAATCTCTCTTCCAGAGAAGAGGCACTTGGCCTCATGAGGTTGAAGCTTTGTACTGTAATTATACTCATTCTGATTTAATCAATACTGTATTGGTTCATGGGCCTCCCTGGTGGCTCAGCGGATAAACAATTTGCCTATAATGCAGGAGGCATTGGTTCATTCCTGGGCTTGGGAGATCTCCCGGAGAAGAAAAGGGCAGCCCACTCCAGTGTTCTTGCCTGGGAAATCCCATGGACAGAGGAACCTGGCAGGCCACAGTCCAGGGGGTCACAAAAGGGTGGACATGACTTAGCAACTAAACAACGACAAACACTGGTACACCAGGGGATAAGGAGATAAGTTCTTTGAAAAACCACATTGAGTTTAAGGCTAGTCTGGGGGGTGGGTACACAGGTTATGTGGATTTCTGACTTTGTGAGATATATGTGCCTTATTCAATTCACACAGCTGAAGATGCCAAAGGGACTGTTGTTATAGGAGGCTTAATAGAATGGAATCTAGTATAAAAGTAATCAGAGAAGAAGAGGATGATCACTGTAACTTCAGTATCTTAAAAAAGTTCGACTGCAGACGATCTTTGTCATTAAACATACACAGAGCTTGAAGACAGCCAGTGTGACTCAAGAAAGCTACTCTAACACATCAGTGATTCCTTTCTACTCACTTTTGGAGTCTAGGTCTCATTTTTAGAAAATCTTTCAGGGAGTAGGGAAAGGAATGAGGAAACATATGGGTAGGGTAAGAAAACAATGTAGGGAATTTTGAGGATTCTCAACTGGTGATGGAGTAACAGTATAACTTTCCAGTGAAGAGTTGTATTCTAAAATGCAACATACTGTATTCAGATCTCAGTTTTCCTGTATACATGTTATCTGGCTTAACAGTTTGATTTTCTTGGGTCTCTACTAATCCACCTATAAAATGGGAATGGTAAAATATTTACCTATTAGAGCTTCTGCAAACATTCAAGAGCTTAATGTAGGTAGCAAATATCAAGATGCCTGGTACATATAAAGCATCAGATAATCATTAGCTTTTCATTCATCTTGTCATGCAAATGTGTCATTCTGAGCCCGTTTTAATGGAGGTACCCACTCACTTCGTTACAAAATGGCTCCCTTTTCTCTGTCCGCTCTCATTCATAAGATATTCACCAGTAAACCATAGAGAAACACTATCTGGTCATGTGACGAGCTCCACCAAGCACAAGAATAATTTCCATCTAAACCGAGACTGTGAAACATCAGTTAATGTTGAAAACAGTATTTAGGAAACCCTTAATCATTGCTTTAGTTCCTCCCAGCATCTGAAGGATGTTTTACGATCAGGTAAAGAGAAGGGTGTGAATCAGTGGCAGCCCTATAGCTTTGAAGCTCAACACTTTTGAGGCTCAGTCTCACTCCCACAAGGCCTGCCCACACCCTTACACCCTTGCAATACCACACCTTTCTTTCCCATATGGAAAATTTCCATTATGAAATATCTTCATTGCTCAAACTGAAGGGCTTTCCTCTTGAGAAACACATATTTAATTGAATCTTGTGCAGCACCAATTTTGAGAAGATAATTTAGATGCTTTCCCTTTTACTTTGGTTTCTCCTGATCATCTATTCATCCTAGCGCTTCTCCAAACAGTTCATCATGGTTTAGAAAGCTTTATTTAAAGCTTTCAAGATTTAAAGACTCAAGAGGGTTGCTGTTTGAAGAAAAGAAGGGATGAATGTATATATAAATGGATATTAACCATGGTTGACCACTCTGGCCATGAATCAGATTATTATCTGAAAGTCTGAAAGCCTCACTGAACAGCTTGTGCTCTAGATATGCTATTGTAAAATTAGGCTTAACTATTCTTTCAGTAAATGCTACTTCTGTATTCAAGAGTGACTGCCTGAGTGGCAGGTTAAAGATGGCCATCAATTCTTTACTACTGATGCCTTTCAACTGTGGTGCTGGAGAAAACTCCTGAGTCCCTTGGACAGCAAGGAGATCAAACCAGTCAATATTAAAGGAAATCAACCCTGAATACTCATTGCAAGGACTGATGCTGAATCTGAAGCTCCAATACTTTGACCACCTGATGGGAAAAGCCAACTTATTGGAAAAGTCTCTGATGCTGGGAAAGATTGAGGACAAAAGGAGAAGAGGGTGTCAGATGAGATGCTTGGATGGCCTCACCAATGCAGTGGACATGAACTCCGGCAAACTTCAGGAAATAGTGAGCAACAGGGAGATCTGGTGTGCTGCAGTCCATGGAGTTGCAAGTTGGACACAACTAGGTGACTGAACAATAACATTTCATCTATATTTATGAAGGATTATTGTTCTGCAGTTTCTTTTTTTGGGTATTGACTTTGTCTTTGGTTATCAGGGTAGCGCTTGCCATATAAAATGAGTTGGGAAGTATTCCATCATATTCTATTTTTATGAGCTTCTGAAGTTTTGGTATTCTTTAAATTGGTGGAATTCACTGACAAAGTCATCTAGACCTGGGGTTTTCTTTGTGGGTAGGTTTAAAAAAGTTTTTTCTTTTAATTTTATTTGTTTTTGATTGTGCTTGGTCTTTCTTCATTGCTGAGTGGGCTTTTCTCTAGATGCAGAGTGTGGGCTTCTCATTGTGGTAGCTTCTCTTGTTGCAGAGCATGGGGTCTGGGGCAACCAGCCTTCAGTAGCTGTGGCATGTGGGTTCCATAGTTGCAGCTCCCAGGCTCTAGAGCACAGGCTTAGTAGTTGTAGCACATGGGCTTAGTTGCTCTGCAGCATGTGGGATCTTCCTGCATCAGGGATCAAACTCGTATCTCCTGCATTGGCAGGCAGCTTCTTTACCACCGAGCCACCAGGGACGCCCTGTGGATAGGTTTTTAATTGCTAATTTAATTGTTTTACTTCTTACAGGTCTACTCAGGTTATCTATTTCATCTCGAGTCAGTTTTATTCATTTTTGTCTTTTGAGGATTCACTCATTTCACTTAAATTATTATCTTTATTGGAAAACAGTTTTTCATAGCATTATATTATAGACATTTTAATTTCTATGATGACCTCATGATGCCTTTTCTTTTGTGCCTGCTTTTGGTCATTTGAGTCTTCATCCTTTTGTTCATGTTCAACCTGGCTGAATCTTTATCAATTTTGTCAAGTGAAATCAACTTTGGTTTCATTGATTTTCTCAATTGTTTTTCTCCTTTTTCACCCATTTTCACTTTAATCTTCAATGTTTCCTCCTCTCTACTTTGTGTGGTTCTTCAGGTTCCTCTCCAGTCCCTCCTGAGTGGGTGTGCGTCCTTATGCATGTGTTAGGCTCCAGATCCCCAGGAAGAGTCAGGAGCTATTCAGGGCCCTTTAGAGTTGTTTGATTATTCAGGTTTTACTGTTAGCTTCCTGGATCTCTTGCCAATCTGATTTTTTCCCCCAGTGAGATCTCAGTCTTGGAGTTGCTGAGACATCAACCTTCCTCATTCATTTGCCACCAAGAGTGTTACTGTGCCCATCAATAACTAAGGCACTGGATTTTTCCACATTCTGCTCCAAATCAATTCAGCCCCCATCCAGCTGCAAAGCTGCTGTGCTCAAGGCTTGCCTCATGGGACTGAACTGACAGCGAGGAGGGGAGTGGTCTTACAACTAACCTTAAGCACTTTTACTACTTTTTACTTGAACACAGAAATTACTTATTAAGAATAATAAATAATTCTTGAGTTGAGCATTCTGAAGAGCATGCTTACCAAGACACAGCAGATATCTTCCCAAATGGATGAAATAGTTATCTGATTATAAAATGATTTAAATTAGTAGAAAAATCTCCAATATTTAAGGGGTGTAAATACAAAGGTCTAATCTCTCAATTCATATTTTCTGCTTACGTGACATGTCATACCTTTTTACTTCTGTGCATCTTGCCATTTTCAATTTTATTTTTAAAGTTTCTAAGTTCTAACCTTCAAGGATTGGAAGATAGATCTGAAATAAAAGGCATAACCTAGGTGTAGAAATAGGAGACATGACATGGAGATTTTCTCCTTGTATATAATTCTCAACACCAATTACGACTCTAATAGCAAAGTGCTAAAAAGTTGTAAGTGGTCCTTTTTTCTCCAATTGCTATCCATAGATTTTCAAGTTTTGAGCTAACTGGGAGTGTCTACCATGTTTATTACTACATTTCTTGCCTCAATTAATAAAAATTCACTGTTGGTGAACTCAACTTTAGTATCTTATAAAAAAAGTCCAAGGATATGAATGAAATGAGCAGAAATATCAATATGAGAAGATCAAGGTTGCTTATTAAATGCAACAAACTTTCAAAATAGGTCTTACTCTATTTGCAACGTGTAAATTTTACATTTGATAAAGTACAATATTTAAAGATGAACACCTTAAATATTTAATACATTTTTCTATATGATACACTAAGCTTTTTCCTGTCCCTAAATTCCTTGGTATTGGAGAGTGGCATGAGAGTTGAAAAGATGATAAACATGTTTCTGCTGGTAAGATTTTTCAGCATATACAACCTGATGCACCAAGATGTACTAAATTTTATATGAAATCTTCTATTTGCGCCCACAGTGATTGCGATGGAAATGTTACAGATTTATACACATAGACAATATGTTGAAGGAAACAGTGAGAGGGATGCAAAAATGCAGTTTCATATATTATCAAACTGTGTTGTTTCTGTTGTCTTTTTAAATAAGATCAAAAGGCAAAAATGTCTTCAATTCGAAGAACTCAGGAAAAATAGCCCCTGTTCCTAGACTTAACTCGATCAGCCACTTGCTGATCAAGTTTTGTCTACATTATTTGGATTTAGGGTCTTTTATACCAAAAGAAGAGGAGGTATTGTTAGAGGAAGACTAATTTTCTTTACATAGAAATTTAGGAGGCAAATTGCTAGCTTACTATAAAAATGCTTTCAAATGGCAAGAACTTCTCCTTAAGTGTGCATCTTCATTCATTTTTATGCAAAACAGATCACATCAAAAGAAACAATTATTCCTTTAAAATAGATGTTGCTTTCTTGATCACCTCTAAATTGAAATCCTCATGTGCGTGTCTGGATAGCAGACAGTGGAAGGAAGATTAAAGAATCAGACTTCTATTGGGGTGCCAATATAATCAGAAGGAGACATCACTGAATCTGCTGCTTCAAAACCATTCTAGGGGATCCAAAACTCATGCAGCAAAACTTATGAGATGGTGAACTACATTTCGTTTGCCTCGCACATGACAGTCACAATAGCCACAGCACGTAAAAGTAAAGTTTTCCCCCCACCTGATCTTGGTTCATCTCTAAGTGATGATCTGCACGTTTAGTCAGAGTCTGAAGCCTATTTTCAAAGCAGTGTAGGAAATGATAGAGCTCAATCAGAATTCTGAAACCTCTGATAAAATCAGTCTTTTAGGGCAATTTCAAACTGATGACATAAAAAGTAGGCATGCTTTTTTTTTTTCCTGGTAATTCATTGAGTTTTAGTTCCTGAGTTGAAAGTGAGCTGGTAATATGGGGAAACATTCATTCTTCTAGCTGATGTAATTTGCTTGCTCTTGGAACTTCTTTTTAAAAGTTTTGTTTCTAAGACTTGTTATTGGAATGTGACAGGCATACAGAAAAGTGAGCAAATTATAAGGGTACAGCTCAATTAACTTTCAGAGAGTGAAAGTGCCTCTGTGACTTTACCGAGATGGAGAACTAGAACATTATAAGACTTCTGGAAGGAAGGTACCAATGGTCCTCCTGTTCCTTCTGAGTAACTATTCCCATCAAAGGAAATAATCATTATGTAATTTTTGATGCTGTATATTAGTGTTTGAACTTAATTTAAATAAGTTTGGTAGTATGTATTTTTGGTGTGATTAATCCCTATTGTGTTCATCCTTGCTGCCATGTAATATTCCATCACATGGCCTTACAGTCAGCCCTCAGTACCTGTAACCTTCGTGTGTGCCGATTCAACCAAACATGGATCAAAAAATATTTTAAAGCAAAAATTCCAGAAAGTTCTAAAAGTAAAACTTGAATTCACTACAAACCAGCAACTAATTACATAGCATTTATGTTGTATTCACTACTGTGTACATAGCGTTAGCATTGTATCAGTTATTATAAGTAACCCAGACATAACTTGAAGTATATGGGAGGATATGCAGAGAATAAATGCAAATACTGTGCCATTTTATATAAGGGACTTGAGCATCCATGATTTGTTTCTAATTATTGGTTATTACTAATAGTCACTCAGGCGTGTCGGACTCTTTGTGACCTGGACTGTAGTCTGCCAGGCTCTCAGTCCATGGAATTCTCCAGGCAAGAATACTGGAGTAGGTACCCATTCCTTTTCCCAGGAGATCTTCCTAATCCAGGGATTGAACCTGGGTCTTGCATTGCAGGTGGTTTCTTCACCGTCTGAGCACCAAACATTCTTGTACCTGTCTTTTGGTGAATATATTCGTATACCATGCCCAAACGATAAAAGATACACCTTGCATAGATTCAAGCACAGGCTATAAAGCAAAGTCAGGCTTTGCTTTATGGCTGGTTTGTGAGTTTATACTTTCTGCTTGTGCCGAACTGAGGAGCACAGCATTGTGCTCACCGTCATATCCCAGCGTTTCTTGTACAGTTCTAAAAACTGGTTGCTTTTCTGAAGTTACCGAGTGCTCTGCCATAAAGCAAAATTAAATGCTGCTGGAAGATAACTTTTTCATGTGCCTAAATTTTATATCTGGGAGTTGAAATCTCCACTGCTATTATTTATATACTTTCACTGTTGAAAGTTAAGCTCCACCAAACATCAAGGAGTCTCTAACTGGAAAAGCCTTTCTAGCTTTTGGATATCAAATAGTTCAGTTTTGTCTAAATGTTCCAAAAGAATCATAATATTGATTTAGCCAAAAATCTAAACTACAACCCCTCATTTCATATCAGAAAAAAGCATTTCAATTTACATGAGAAAAATGAAATGCTAAGGGTAAATTCCTGCCATTCAATATATAAATATGTGATGAAGTCTAGGGCCTGATCAGGAAAGAATACAAAGTGAAAGGATTTCTATATGTGGGTCTTTTCCAAAATGAAGATGAGATGCTGCTGAAACACAGTTTTCTGATATAACTAAATTTGGTCCAATAGAAAGCCTATCTATTTGGATGCAAATTAAATTGCTAGATTATGTAGTTTTATTACCACCTGGAAGGATGTCAAAACATACCCATAAATGAAACCACTTTTTCTGTATGAGGAATATAGCACATGCAGGGCCTCCTTATGAACCCATGTTTGTAAGGCATACCCTTCATAATTTATTATATACTATTTATGAACTGCAAAGTTCTGATACACAATCTCAGGAAATGAATAATTTATAAATCTTTGAAAGATATTCCGGTGAATTTCTAAAAGCAGATGGTAGAATTTTCAGTGTACCTTATGTGATTTCTCAATAACAATAGTATAAAATTAAATGATCACTGAGGAAAATACAGACATGCGACTTTAAGAGTTTACACTGATGGAAGGACCCCCTTCTCTATTTGGTAAGATGGATTTTTATTGGCTATAAAAGTATCCACTGTACTTAGAGAGATTTCTTTAGCAGAGGGGTATAGCGGCTATATTTGTATTACCCTTTTAATAATATTGAATTTAACTGACTTAAATTTACTTGATTTATATTCCTACCTAACTCTTCTAAGGGCATATGCTACAACTTGACTTATATTGAATTCTTAATTTATTGCCTTGCTTAAATTGCCTGGAAACAAAGAAAAAGTTGATGTTTTAAATTTCAAAATTGTAGGCAAGAAAATGGTATAAAAAAGGGAAGGGGGGTAAATTTATCACTGGATGTCTTTGTGGTTATGAATGAATGAATGAATGGTTGTATTTAATTTGACCACTTGAAAGAAAACATTTCTTATAAGATAAAATTAAATTAAAAAAAATCAAAGTCAGGAAAGATTATACACACAGAGTGGTAAAACAAGAAAGTCATGGGTATTGCTGTACAGAGATTTTAAAGTGTGGACTTATTTAAATTTATGATTAGATATTTTTTAAAATTTAATAGTATTTAAGGACAACTACAGTTTTTAAGCACAACCCATATATTTTGTTTCTATAAATAAGACACTGTGTTTATCACAAAAGGTTAAAGTACTCAAGATTTAGCAAATGGGGACTGTTAAAAAATTCAAATATGTTTAAAACTTAAAACTCTTATTGAATCCATAAGAATTAGATAGAAATGACAAGCCATTATTCTTTGTCTTAAAAAATGACAAACAAGTAAGTCTACTATCATCAGCAGATTAAAATGATTAAAATCTCATTGTCCCTGGGAATAAAAAAGTGGTAAATATTCAGTTAATGGTAGTACTTATTCATTAACCTATAAAATCTGCAGTGGTAATATTTATTTTTACTGCTAACATT
This sequence comes from Cervus canadensis, assembly GCF_019320065.1. Classification (NCBI taxonomy): domain Eukaryota; kingdom Metazoa; phylum Chordata; class Mammalia; order Artiodactyla; family Cervidae; genus Cervus; species Cervus canadensis. The sequence goes on along the minus strand of NC_057395.1, from coordinate 6,419,116 downwards.
CCCTAAGTTCATCTAAAGAAATGATAGTAATAAGAACCATTTATTGAGCACCTATTAAATTGCAAATGCTGTAAGAATACATATATATACACGTGCATGTGAATGTGTGTCTGTGTGTGTACATTTTCATACACACATATCAATGAAAATGCTGTTGACTTTCATTTAGTCAAATTTATTTCCAATCTTAGGCATGAATTAAAAAATAAGAATTTGAGGGTAACATTAACTTTTACTCATAAAATAGTGAGAACTAAACTACAAGGCTATTCTAAGGTATTATTTTACTTTTATAGTTTTATATACAATAATAACAGTTATCATTTATAGAATAACTTTATGCCAAGCACTATACTTGGCATTCTATATAGTTTATTAATAATACTCACATTATGCTCTTCTCTGAGAGTATTTCAAACAGGGTGCCTACTCTGTGTCGAGATCTGTAGTATCTTAATCCCAGCAGTGTTAATTTAGTTATAGATTGTATTTCTTTTTTGAAGGTTTTTTTTTTTCAAACTTCAAACTTTTATTTTGTAATGGGGTATAGCCAATTAACAATGTTGTGGTAGTTTCAGTTGAACAGCAAAGAGACTAAGCCATACATATACAGATTGAATTCTGACCTCATAGATTAAAACAAGCAACACAAACCAAATAAGTAATGCATAACGAAGGTAGTTTAAAGTATTACAAATGATAATAAGTAATAAAATAAGTAAAGGAACAAGAAAAGAAAAAAGTGAATGATGGTCAGAGCAGCCAATCTTGAGGGAGTATTTGGGGGAAAGCTTCTCAGAGGAGGTGACACCAGAGTGGAGACCCAAAAGCATAGAGGTGATAAGCTATGTCAAGATCTGGGGGACATAATTCCATGCACAGCCTGGGAGTGCAAGGAGCTGAGCATTTTTAAATCAATATCAAGAAGGCAAGGATAGGATGGAGTGAGGAGAGACATTTGATGTTTATTCTGAATGTGATGGTCCTCCATCAGACAGCTTTAACCTGAAAAAGTGACTGATCTGATCAGCATATAAACAACCCTCTCTGTGGCTCTGTGGGAAACTGAATGTGGATGGCAGGAAGCAGGGAGATCAGAGAGCATCCACAGGTGAGTGAGGGATGATAATGTTTTGGACGAGGAAGGTCAGTCTTGAAGAAGGTGAAATGACTGAATGCTGGATGTATGTTTGCGCCAATCAGAGCCTCAGTGACCAAGAGATGGTGCACCCAAAGCTGGGTAATTCAAGGTGGATCTGTTAGTAAGGAGATTATTTACAGTTTATGAGCACTGCATTTTCAATGTGCCTTCACCATCCTTACACCTTGGTAAGTGATCACTTACATTACATTCTCCCCAAATTACACAATTAAAGTTTTCCTCCTGCTTCCTGCCAGGCTTTGATGAACCCACAGCAAAACCCTGGTACATTAAAGGTTCTCACTAACTATTGTATGAAAGAGTGAATGAGTAAAGACATTAATGACTGAATCTGTAGAAAAGTTTGTGGTAAGGATAAAACAAATATAATCTGCCAGAGTACTTGCAGCCTCTCAAAGGGGTTTGATTTTGTTATTGTCAAAATAACTTCTCCCAATCGTGTGATTCATCCACTCCAAAAATTAAACAACCACAATGTAAATCACTGGGAAAGTTAAAGATAAATGCAAAATCCTACCCTCAAGTGGCTTCCACTACTCAAGGGTCTTATGAGACATGATGTGCCAAGGCTCCGGGTACAGAGGAAGAAAACTCCCAGAGCCTCAGTGGTGCTGTGGGCATTATCCTGAAGGGTTCAAAGAGGTGAGATCAATGGTAAAGTCCTGAACGATAAGTAAGAGTTAACCACTTTGTTAAAGGAATACATGGCCAGAGTGACAGGAGGTAGGTGGGAAGCCAGACAGAGAAATCTTCACTGGGAAAACAGCATGTGCAGAAGAGAAGAGGGGAGATGAGAAGCTGTTCTGGAGATTCTTGTCAGCTGGATTTTGGCTAGAGCATTTGGCCAGAGTTGTGGGGCATGGATTAAGAGAAGTAATCACCCTACTAAGCCCGCATGCCACAACTAGAGAGTCCATGCCCTGTGACAAAATATCCCATATGATGCAATGAAGATCCTGTATGTCACAACTAAGACCCGACTCAGCCAAAATAAAATAAATATATTTCTTAAAAGGAAAGCTAGTCGCCTGATTATTTAAGGACATTATCAATTCAGTTCAGTCACTCAGTCGTGTCTGACTCTTAGTGATCCCATGAACTGCAGCACGCCAGCCCTCCTTGGCCAACACCAACTCCCGGAGTTTACTCAAACTCATGCCCATCGAGTCAGTGATGCCATCCAGCCATCTCATCCTCTGTCGTCCCCTTCTCCTCCTGCCCCCAATCCCTCACAGCATCAAGGTCTTTTCCAATGAGTCAACTCTTTGCATGAGGTGGCCAAAGTATTGGAGTTTCAGCTTCAGCATCAGTCCTTCCAATGAACACCCAGGACTGATCTCCTTTAGGATGGACTGGTTGTATCTCCTTGCAGTCCAAGGACCTTATAATCTTGATTAAATATCTGCACTTTATCTGTTTATATTCAGTTCAGTTCAGTTCAGTCGCTCAGTCGTGTCTGACTCTTTGCCACCCCATGGACTGCAGCATGCCAGGCCTCCCTGTCCATCACCAACTCCCAGAGTTTACTCAAATTCATGTCCATTGAGTCAGTGATACCATTCAACCATCTCATCCTCTGTCGTCCCCTTCTCCTCTCGCTTTCAATCTTTCCCAGCACCAGGGTCTTTTCAAATGAGTCAGCTCTTTGCATTAAGTAGCCAAAGTATTGGAGTTTCAGCTTCAACATCAGACCTTCCAATGAACACCCAGGACTGATCTGCTTTAGGATGGACTGGTTGGATCTCCTTGCAGTCCAAGGGATTCTCAAGAGTCTTCTCCAACACCACAGTTCAAAAGCATCAATTCTTCAGCACTCAGCTTTCTTCACAGTCCAACTCTCACATCCATACATGACTACTGGAAAAACCATAGCCTTGACTATACAGACCTTTGTTGGCAAAGTAATGTCTCTGCTTTTTAATATGCTATCGAGGTCGGTTATAACTTTTCTTCCAAGGACTAAGCTTCTTTTTTTTTTTTTTTTAATGGCTGCAGTCACCATCTGCGTTGATGGTGCAAAGTCTGTCACTGTTTCCACTCTTTCTCCATCTATTTGCCATGAAGTGATGGGACTGGATGCCATGATCTTAGTTTTCTGAATGTTGAGTTTTAAGCCAACTTTTTCTATTATTAGTCATTAAAAGATTTTAAGCAGAGAAACATCATGTTAAAATACTTTACCAGGACTAAATAAGACTGGGGACAAAGTAAGAACTTAAGAAGTTGTTGTAGTAATTCAGATGAGAAATGACGAAGCCCTACACTAAAGCATTTGCAATGGGAATGGAGCCAAAAAAAAAAAAAAGTTCAAAAAGGGGATCAACAGGGCTTTGTTGTGAATAGTTGAGGGAAATGGATATATCTCTGAATTAATTAACATATTTCGTTGTGAGCTCTGAATCATTCTCCAGGTCTTGGCGCTTTCAGTAAATACTTCACTCTTAAAATACACATCGTATTACTAGGCAATGAGCATGGTTTTGTTATAGGTACATTGTAGGAAATGATATAAATAGTTTGTTGAGAATTTGTTAAGAGTGGTTGGTGTTATTTGATTGCTCTTAAATCACACCAAGTACTCTCAACTTTTCCCAAGATGAGCTCTGGGGAGGGCTTGGCTCGATTAAAACAATGTCAGTTGGTATACAATTACATTTGCTTCGTGTCTGAGAACGCTCAGGCTTTCATTCTCATGGAGCGGTTTTAAAAAATAATTTGCATTGAGGTATTGAAATGAATGATTCTGCTATCTGCACCCCACAACCTTCACGTGGAAGCAATGGGATGTAGAGCACACGTTGGACAAATAGGTTCTCATAGTGAGAAATCCGTGGTTACGGCTCACTCATCTGTCAGATGATGAGTTTCTTCAGGTATTCTTACTTGAGGGCTTTGTTTCTCTCGTGAATTTGCTCTTTCAGGTTGAAGTATGCAAAACATCAGATTTTCATTTTCCGGGGTGGGGTGGTGGGGAAACTGGACAGTTATTATTGTTCCCTCCAAGTCCCCCCCTCAAAATTTCTGAGGGGTAAAATACCTTCCCAGTTCACAGAATTTGACTGATGAAATCTACTGTTCTAGGTATGTTTGTCAGATGATTTAACGGGGTGTCTTTTCAGCCCTCCAGAATTCGGAGGGACTTGATGACTCCTCTAAGGCTCTAGGTGCCTCTGCCTCGGACTTCGTTGCTGCTGCTGTAATTCATAGGTGGGCACAGTCATCTAGATAACATTCCCCTAGATTTTCATTTGTGGTTTAGTTACTTCATGAATGTGAGATAGTGATAAAAATATTAGATCAAATTTTAAAGAGACTTATGAACAATAATTACCCACTTCCTGGTGATTTTTTTAAGAAAGTGACAGCTTTTTCAAGATACAGAGTTTTCACACCATCATTTTGACATGTTCTTGAAAGTACCTTGTCTGAGATGAATGTTAAACAAATTATGAATAACTGCAAATGTGTAAAATGAGTAAACACACATGTATACTTTTGTCCTTCAGTGTTGATTAGATTCTCCAGTTAGCTGGGGAACTGTGGTGATCTTCTGAAAGAAAAAAAAAAAAATGAGTTATAGCAATGATCAGTACTCATGTTACAGCGTTGAGCACTGACTCATTGTTCTTTTGATTCGATTGCTCAGGATAAAATAGGTGGGATTATCAGAGTTTTTAGTGGAGTTTTTCTGTTTTTCAACTCTTTCCCATTGTCTATTCCATTCTCATCTGCCAGCTCTCAATACTAGCTCCCTCAAATTTTGGCTTAAATTCTCAGTTTTTCTGAAAAGTGTTGCATAGTTACAGTGAAGATGGAAAATACATTATTCAAAGTTAATGCATTGAATTTAATTCACACTGAAGATACACATCCTATCAGACGTTTGCAAGAGAGGAATTTCTAATGGTTGTGATTTACATTCACAGGTGAATTCTTTTTAAGACTTTATTTTTCAGTCATTTGTTGTTCCTATGGTACATTTTGTGTAATGTATTTTGCTATATCTACAAGCTGACTTATTCCTTCAATAGTGTCTAACTTGCTAGTGATCACATCCAGTTTTATTCGTCCCTCATAGTTCAGTCAGTAAAGAATCTGTCTATAATGCAGGAGACCTGTGTTCTATTCCTGGGCCGGGAAGATCCCCTGGAGAAGGAAATGGCAACCCTCTCCAGTATTCTTGCCTGGAGAATTCCCTGGGCAGAGGAGCCTGGCAGGCTACAGTCCATGACTTAGCAGCTGAACTAGCAACAACAGACTTGGATTGACTGAAAGATGGTACAAACAAAAATAAGGTTTCATGGGAAGAGATTACTGATATATCCAGGAAGGCAGGCAGGTCAGACTCATCTGAAAGTTATTATCCAGGACAGAACCACTTCTCTGGAGGGCAATCATAAGAGAAAGTAGAGAAGGAACCAAAGCAACATCTGATTGGGCATCATGCAAGGTAATTTTTATATTTGTCAACTCATCTGATTCTCACATCAACTGTGTGATAGAAACATTCTTTTATTCCCATTTTGTAGTTGAGGAAACTAAATTTGAACAGCATCAATACATAAATTTGCCAGGAACTCATATTTATCAATCAAAAGAGCTCAGACTCATGTGGTCTAAACTCCAAGCTGCACTTACCCCCATTACCACATGCTGGCTCCTAGCAAAGCACATGCCAGTCCCAGGCAATCATCAGCAGGTGAATGGTTCACTATATACATGATGCCAGACTGTTCCTTTGGTCCAAAAGTGCCTACTGCACACTTGTGGCAGGCACTATTCTGGGTGCTATTAACATTTTTTTCCCATCATGTGCAAATCAGATGAATCAAATGGTGGTAAAAGAATACCCTCTTTCCTGATCACTGCGTTCAGGCTGTATACTGTTGTTGAGAGACTTCTTTTCCCTTCATATTTATTTCAGCCTGCTTTGTTCCAGATAACGTGTGCTGGCAACACTGTGTGTTATAGTCTGAAACACTCTTTCTCATTATAACAGATACACTAGTGCCTTCTGCAGACATGTTGCTCTCCAAAAGTACCCAAGGTAGGATGAGCTGGAGGAGAGAGAACTCAGGCAGGATAGGGAGGATGAGAGTTCCTGGGTCACACAGAGACATTCACACTGCCTTTTGAGTTCAGTGAGGCTGGGCAGAAGACTCAGCTTTACCACATCAAGAAATTTGCACTGTGTACACATTGGCTGGAGCAATTATGACATGGGGAAGGGAGGGTGAAACTCAGACTTTTAATTATCCCAGAGGATTTGCAGGATTCAGAGGAAAGGCCACAGTTATTGAGCCTTTGGAATTTTTATAACATGTCTAGATTTTGGCACTCGTAGGAGGAAATGTTACACAAAGAGGAAGGTCATTGTATTTGGGAGACCTGAAAGAAGGTGGTTGTGTTGGGGTGAGGCGGGAGGTCATTTGAAGGAAGAGCGTGAGAAGAGGATGATTCAGCTGTGACATAAAGGATATTTGTTGCAGGACTTCACAAGAGCTTTGAAAGATCCTTCAAAATGTAGTCCTCCTTTTCATGTAAACCTTCTCCTTGTGGTTAAAAAAGTCTGTTGAAAATGAAGGAGGGGCACTTCCCTGGTGGCCGAATGGTTAAGACTTCACCTTCCAGTGCAAAGTGGGTGTGGGTTCAATCCCTGGTCAAGGAGCCAACATCCCAAGTGCTTTGCGGCCGAAAAACCAAGACACAAAACAGAAGCGATATTGTAACAAATTCAATAAAGACTTAAGAAAAATGGTCCACATTAAAAACAAACCTTTAAAGACTTTTAAAAAATGAAGGAGGCTCTTGATATACTTTGCTACATCATAGATCACTATCACTGCCACTGGGAAATTATGCCTCACATATCCATGCATGCTCATGGAAAAACAGAATGAACGTTCAACAAACACGAAGGATGAAGAGTCAATCAGTTCACCTACTAATTGTTTACTGAGGTTAGGCACCACCATCAGCCTTGGCTTTGGATCAGACTGAGCCACATGCTGGCGGCTGAGCTTTGCTGGGGTGTTGATGCGCTTCTCTTTCCAAGACCATCTCTAACATTACACGGTCATAAAAGTACATGGGCATCAACTAATACAAAATAAGTAAACCAGACGTAGTCACTGCAGTCAGAATTGACTTACAGTCTGGAACATCCCTTCGGCTGTTTTTCCTGTTGACTTATGATGGATGGTTACAGATTGAGAGGGCTCTGAAGGGGACAAGCAGCTGCTTGTTAAGGGGAGCCTGCATCCATCATACACATATTAATTGATTCATTAATATGAATTACACAGTTTTTTTTTTTTTCTCCTACTTGTTGTGTTTAGACTTGTCACTAACAGAAATAAACTGCCTTGTTTTTAAAAAGCTGGGTAGAAATGGCCTTAAGCACAAGCAAGTAGTCTGGAAAATTTTAAGCAAATGCTGTTCTTGCTTTTTAATTTTTCTAATAACTAAACTCTGGTATGTCTTCCCTCTTTTTCCAAAGGTAATTTAAAATGCAAGATACAAATCAAGCATATTCTGGATTTACATGGTTTTCTTTAGCATTGTTTCTAAGTAAAACAGGATGTTGTGCTTGATACCCTTAAAATTAAGTAATAAACATGCTATTGTTCTTGTGGAATTCCCTCCTACGGCAATAAATGCTCTGTTTATTTGGCATATATTATATATTTATCTTGTGGTAGACCATCTGAGTGGCATAGAGGAAGCAAAATGCAGGGTGCTTATTTTCAAATTCGTATCATATAGTTGGACAGATAGGAAAACAAAGGAAACCATCACAAAGCCAGTGAAAGAGTAGAATGGTAAATCATATGGTGTGGTGAGGGATGATGGAGGGCTATTACCTTGGAGTCTTGTGAACAGGAGAATGCAGTCTGTGTTAAGAAACTCGACAGGAGCAAACACACAGAAATGAGCGTCAGGCAATCATATTGTGGGAATAATAATGAGACCCCTGAATCTGACCTAAATATTGGAATAAATGAGCTGTGAATTAAGTACAAGGCAAAAAACTCCATACTTTGTGAAAAAGAGAGTTACTTAGCAAGTGACACTTACAAATTCACTTACTTTGCAAGTGACAAAACAAAAGAGAAGAAAATGGAGTAAATAAACATCTTTTTTTTTAAAAAAAAACTAAAATCCTTTCACATATCAGTGTAGTTTTTGTTTTTTATCAGTGTAGTTTTATCCTGGCATTACTAATCATGTGATAAATTAAAATCTAGGTACTTGAAGAAATGTTCAGTTTTATCTAAAGGGTGTGAATTTTATAAATTGGTTTTGAAATTTTATTAAAGAAATAAGAGACTGAAAAATGGCTTTAAACTCCAGACTGTTTAATATCACCACAACTTGTAACACTTATTGCTTTGCCTGAATAAGAGTGAGGTCTGGATTTGTGATTCACGCTTATGACCATTCTCTATCAATGCTAAGGTCTTTAACAGTATAAAATAATAATCACGCATCTTCCTGTATATTTTGCCTATTGATCCCCAATTCATCTACCCATACACTAACTCTTTTGTCAACTATCTATTCACTTGTAATCATTGTGCTGGACACTGAGGATACACACAGATTAGCTGAATTCTGATAAACTAGTTAAATGCTTCAGTTTGGGTTAGAATTAAAACAGCGAAGCACAGCTGAGGTTGGGCTGCTCTTCTTCTGTCATTGAAAAGTACTCTGTGAAGTAAATGGGACTCTAATTGTACATGAATCTCTCCTACACACATCAAATAATAAGTGCACTTTGATGTAAGTATTAGGTATTTTCCATTCTATTAGAATTGGAGGAATAAACTAAAAACATTTGTGTTAATGTGATAACATATATTCCATTTATCTCTAGAAGAGAGAGTCATTAGAAATGGAGGGATTTTTTTTTTTTTCAGAATGGAAATTTGATTAGTATACTAGGAAGGTAGAATTTATAGCAAGACAAACACAAGAAGAAAAAACTAGTAAACAGGAATAATTCTGTTCCTTCTGATCCAAACTAGGTCCATATATTGAATCTGGCACAGTTTAGCTTTAAGAAAATTCTTTTTGGCTCAGAAATGATTACAAGGTATATGAACATGTTGTAGCAGATTTGTTGCAACTCAATAAAAAATTGGCAAAAATTATGTATATTAGATGCAAAACAGAATTTGACTTGTTAAAAACACACTCCCTTAAGGTTATTTTAATAATTATCTTCATTTTTTTTAGTAATTACTATAGAGGAAGGTTAATTAGTTGTTTTAGATATTCATGCAGAGCTTAGAATGAGGTGAATACAAAATAAAACATAGTTTTGGTGAGGGCCAAGGTACAACAACTACTTGGCTTCAGTGATAAAGTAGCATGAGGATTTAAGAACCACCATGAGAGGACATCGCATAAATCACCTCAAAAATTGCCATGGAATGATTTACATATGGACCAGCTGCCTAGTCAACTCTTTTCAATATCCATTAATGTAAAAAAGTAACTTAGATCGAGGCCAGGTATTGAACTGCATGGGAACCAGGAGTTACTGCCATTGTTGTAATCCAACCCAAAATATTAAGAAGAACTTAATAGGTTTTTCAGCCTGAACATCATGCTTTGGGTTAAGAACACTTTCTGGCCTCCAAGAATTTAAATCATTCCTCCAAGGACATGACAGTGAAAGGTTCCTCATGAGTGTGAGTGTTTTTCTCTTCAGAGGCAATTATTCATCCTGTGTGGTATAGATTATTATGGAAAAACTCATCAGCCATTGAAGGGAAAACTCTGAATATTGGAGAGTCTGTGTCACTACAATTTACGGTGAAATTCACTATAATCGTTATTTCTTTGACAATATTTAACAGGCATTTTATACCATTTGTTGACTATATCATTCTCATCTTAAAATTTTTTTAAAAAGGTATGTCAAATTCCAATTTTAAATTAATTTGGTATAAAAACTTTGGCAAAGCATCATACACATGTCAAGCATATGCATGATGAATACAAATATGATTCTTTGATCTATGGTATTGGGACATTTAAGTAAAGAAAATCTCTTTCCTGTTGTCTGTCTATTTATTTATTCATTCATCTACCTATCTGCCTACATAGCAATTCTCCTATCACTTCTAATATATGTGATCATAGGTCCCTTAAAATGTACATAGATAGTTTACAAGAATTCAGAAAAAATGAGAGTCATGGGCTGGAAGAGTTTTCTATTTCCTGGTACCAATGTCCATAGCAATTCTACAAGGTGACTATTATTTACAGTTTAAATATTAAGATATAGGCATTTACAGAGATTAGTTTCCACAGATTTACAAAGATGATGCATGGCTTCAAACCTAGTTTACGGATTTTAACACCACTTGTTTCCTTTCCCACTACACCTTGCTTGTTCTCCCAGCAGCATCTTGAGTATTAAAGAAAACTCTAAATGCTACAGGAACATGATATGTGTATGTATTACTATGAAAATGACTCTGTGTGTGTATCTGTGTGTGCTCAGTTGTGTCCGACTCTTTGTGACCCCATAGACTGTAGCCTGCCAGGCTCCTCGGTCTATGGGATTTCCCAGGCACGAATACTGGAGTGGGTTGTCATGACCTTCTCCAGAAGATGATTATGATGATGATACTTTGCAGCAGGATTGGGGGGATGGGGGGTGGGGAGAGTGCATTCCAATTAGTGTAAGTCAAATTGCAGAGACTTAATTCATCATATGTTCTTTATGATCATAATGTTCTACTGGAAAACACTTTTAATTTCTGTATGTATTTTTTTTTTTTTGGTATGGACTTTAGTATTTAGCAACTTGTTGACTGCCAACTTATTACAAGTGTGTGGGTGTCTCAAGGAACTGCAAATCTTCCTCTTGTTTATCAACTCTGTTCATGTGTCTTTTTGGAAGACCCTATTTTGTGGACCCTGGTCTTACCACCAAATGCTTTTGAGTTAGCTATTTCTTCAGCTTATGAAGTGCCCAGTTAACTTTTAAAGGTGCTATACCCGCTGAGCTGTGCAGAGGCTGGTGTATGTCTGAATGCAGACCAGGCAGCTAATAGCACAATGTTTACCTATGGCTGAATCTCAAATCCATCACTGAAGAGTCCAAAAGGAAAGTCAATTGTAAACATTTCTGAAAGGTACTGGTTGCTACCATTTGTTTTCAATAAAGGTATTCAAAATTGCAATTTAGTTTCTGCCTAGAGCTTGGGAGAAAAAAATACTGATTTGTTATTCTGGGGTATGTGCATCATATTCTTAAATATGAATGTCTTCTTGAACTTTAAGATTTCAGAAATATCAGATATGTAATTTTTATTTTTCCATAACTTTTCCAGGGTTTGTTTGGATTAATTCTAAATGGTCCATTAAAAATGGGTAAAATGATTGCTTTGGTTAGTGACCTAAATATATCATGCTCTTTTGTACATGTAGGTTGCATTGCTGGTTGGGGGGTGCTGGATCTCATTTAGTTATGTCTGCTTAAGGTGGAAAAGGCCTTTTGTCACTTTAAGTGAATTCCATTAATGATCTAGTCATGGCAGGTTGGGTGAAGGCAGGGATGATGTTTACGTGCAAGTTCAGCTCTCCTTGAACAGTGTAGATATAGGAATGAAAAAGATGAACCTAGGAGCTATTAAATTAGAGAACTAAATGACAGGTTCTCTAATCCTGAATTTCATACCTGGCCCACAGTTGGCTTTCCCTTGAATTATGACAAAGATATACCACATTCTCAGGAATGAATTTGACTCCTATTTAAAAACAATTACCTTAAGACCCTTTTGTCTAAACATTCCCTTTAAAATGGGCTCCTGGGTTAGTTTACCTGTTGGTAGAAGCACATAGACCACCTAGGAAGCTCTTTCACTAGGACCTGACTCATAATGCTGATTAATGGAGACCCTGCACATTTTCCAGAAGCATAAATAGCATGTAGCATTTTTACAGCAAAAATATATTTCTGTCATCACCTAATTCAGCAAAAAAAACCAACAAAAAAAGACAACCAAAAAACAATTGCTTTCAAATGAAGAAATACTGCTATCTCCTTTAAGCAATCTGAAAAATTGCATTGAAGTCATTTTTACTCTTTTTAACCCTATGGTCTTAGCTAGTATTTGAAGTTAAAAAAAAAAAATCTGTTTTAAAGAAATGGGTCATAAAAACTGACTTTTCTAAAGAGGTAAGTCTTTGTATGTGTTTCTCATAGTCTATGTCATAAATTCATCCAGAATTTAGATAAAATAGTAATACTTAAGGAGGGTCAATGCCCTGGATTTCTCTCCCCTAAAGTTCTTTGTGTTTGTCTCTCTGTCTCTGTTTCTTTATCCTTGTCTCTGTCCCTCTCTCTCTTTCTTTCTCATTTTAAAGACTAAAAGTTATAAATAAAATTAAGACCAAGTTTAAAATAAATCAAATTATTAGCAGTTTTTTAAAGGAGAGGATATCAACTGCATTCTTTGTAAAAAATGAACAAAAGCATTTAATAAAAAGTAATTTATTTTATTCTGCAATATTTAAAAGGTAAGTTTAGTCTTCATAGAATTTAAGTATGGTTTATTATCCTGCTCCAGTAATATATAGAGTGAGCATCTTAATGATTTAATGGAATTAGAGAACACCTAGCCTAATGCCTTAATTTAAAAAAAAAGAAAACTTTTTTATTTTGTACTGGGGTATAGCTGATTAACAAACAATGCTGTGGCAGCTTGCCGTGAGCAGCAAAGGGCTTCAGCCACACATACAGTCACTTCAGTCGTGTCTGACTCTGCGACCCCGTGGACTGTAGCCCGCCAGGCTCCTCTGTCCATGGGATTCTCCAGGCAAGAATACTGGGGTGGGTTACCATGCCCTCCTCCAGGGGATCTTCTCAACCTGGAGACTGAACTTGCATCTGCCTGCGTCTCCTGCATTGCAGGCAGATTCTTTACCCACTGAGCTACCTTGGAAGCCCCATACATGTATCCCTTCTCCCCTAAACACCCCTCCCATCCAGGCTGCTACATAACATTGAGCAGAATTCCATGTTCTATACAGTAGGCCCTTGTTGGTTTTCCATTTTAATATAGCAGTGTGTACATATTCATCCCAAACTCTCTAACTAGCCCTTCCCATCCTTCCCTTCGTCAACCATAAGCTCATTCTCGATGTCTGTGTATTTTTCCGTTTTGTAAGTAACTTCATTTGTATTGCTTCTTTTTAGACTCCATATACAAGCAATGTCATGCGGTATTTCTCCTTCTCTGTCTGACTTGCTTCACTCAGTATGACCTTCTCTAGGTCTGTGAAGGTGTGAGTGATCAGTCGCTTCAGGCAGGTTCGACCCTTTGTGATCCCGTGGACTATAGCCCACAGGCTCCTTTGTGCATGGGATTTTCCAGACAGGCAGAGGGTTGCCATGCCCTTGCCACCAGGGAAGTACCCTCTCTAGGTCCATTCATGTCCTAATGCCTTAATTTTATTGAGGAGTAAGACCCTAGGGTTTCCCCAGCATGACCTGAGAACTTTGTAATAGAGCTGATGCAGAGGCCTATTACTCCTGGCAACCCATTTCCAGTTTCTGGGTGTGCTATTGGTCTGCTGATTCTTCTATGTAAAGAATTCTATGGCTTTGTTGTATTAAAAATCAATACAAACTATGTCATATGAAAGTAGATCCTTTGCCCTTTATTCTTCAATTACTTTAATTAAACAGAGGCTCACCATTTAGTTAGTTGAATGCAACTCATTCACAATTGCCCAGCTCTGAAAAATTAGGGTGCAAAACAGCTGACTTTAGGAATGGCAGGCCAATGCTCTGCCAGTATTTTGGGTAATCTTCTCTAGCCCTTTACTATTAACTTAGCATTATTGGGTTTGTTGGGGAAAAGTACATTCGAGTAGAAAAATCTGACTTCTGTCTGGATTTTATATAAATTTTCTCTTTTCCAGCTGCTCTTGAAGCATAATGATATTTTTGATTAAGTTTCTTAATTTTCAGTCAATAAATTCATCACGGGGCAATTTATAACATTATTGCTTCTTCAGGTGACTAAACTTTAGAACACAGATGCACCATTGTTCTGGCCAAGGAATTGTTTGAAAAGCTGGGGAAAACATTTGCAGATGAGTACACTTTGGGAAACTCTGTAAAACATGAGTGTAAATAAGCCTCCCATGCATGACTCACTGCCATATCTTTGCAGACAGACGGAGCAGAGGAAATAAAAACTCTGCATTTTGGTAATTCTTTTCTTGCAGAACAACTTGTTAATACACAGAAAGGCATTTCAAATTTCGATTTAAATGGGAATAGGTGAAATCAAATGAATAATTGGAGTGCCATGTTCATATATTAGTGGGTATAGACTCTTAGATACTTTACAAAATAGTTCCTAACATTTTAAGCTGGTGAAGCCAAAGCTATTGGCCTGTCAGACAGGTAAGTGCTGTTAAGTTGAAGTGACTGGAGCATAAACTGAGGCTTAGAAGGCTTAAGATTTGACTGACAGACACATTTATCATGATGTGATTAAAGATAATGAATCGATCTGCTCTGTGAGATGAAATCACAATCACATTTTGCTTCTTGTGCAAATGAAGGAGTGATTTCTTTGTGGTTATCCTTTAATTCTTACAGAGGGATGTTTATTCATGTCATTCATAGACTTGGCCTGAAACTTTTAAGTGTTAGTGGGGAGGGGCTGCATATTCCTATCAGTATTTTAATTTTTTTCAGGTCTTTATTTCATTTGTTACAATATTGTTTCTGTTTCTGGTTTGTTTTTTTAACTGAGAGGCATGTGGGATCCTGGCTCCCCAATCAGGGATCAAACCCACATCCCCTGCATTGAAAGGCAAACTCCCAAACTGGACCACCAAGAAGGCTCATTCATCAGTATTTTTAAAACACAGGGGGGCTAAACGAAACATGCTCTATCCGCCATCATTTAGATTGCTAGACAAATCTGTAGAAAGTAAAGTGCATGTGTTCAGTGCTTTTAACTTTAGTTGCTTCCATCATAGCATTTAATTCATATGTAGTTCAGATAAAATTTCACCAAAGAGTATGAAAATTATTTCAATACTCAAGGCTCACCTGTTTGAAGTAACGTTTAATTCATGCAGTTTACCAAAATTGCATGATGTCCGCTAATTATCAATCACTCTACATAACGAAATGCAAGGTCATTTAAAAAGACGAGCAAGCATGAGATACACACACACTTCCTACCACTGTATCTCTATCATGTATTGAAGCTAATGCCCTGAATGGGGCCATATTTCTCTATCTATTGAACACGATTGTGGGAAAATGTCCCTTCCTTTTTCTTTAAACTGGAAGACACAATTTAAAGAGATGCCAATCCAGAATACCACATTCTCATATTGATTAAAAAAAAAAAAGCTTGATGAGGCTCTTGCTTGTTTCCACAGTTCAAAGACCTGAATGTGTAGAGAAAGAGTGAGAAGAAAGTTGCATATCTAGAAGGACAGCACCTGCGAAGTCTAGGTAAATGGAGTCTAAGTCTTGTAATATCTAAATATTTTTCAAATATTTTCTTCGCAGAATGGTTTCTCTCAGTCATAGCAAAAGGTCTTGAAGTTAATTACCAGGGGATTCCTTTCCCAGATTGACTCAGTTGAAACAGGCAGGTGTATAGCTGGGCAGAACTCATACTGGTTCCCCTTTTTCCCTCCATTCTTGTTATTTGAGTCACCAATTTGAAATGCACCATTACCACCAAATAACTATTTAGCAGTATACAATCACACAATTGTGTGAAGGGACAAACATAATGAAGGACACCCTGGAAATAGGATCCTTCGTCCAGGGCACTTACCCTTCCCTGAAATGCTTGAGAGTTCTGTAGCTTTTGTAACTGTCTTCTCTCAACAATTACCTTCAGCTAATGGTATGCTAACCTGAACAGGAAATCAAGTCTTGGGATGAATAGATCCATTGGTCCAAGTGACAGAGAGCCCAGCACCATTTTCAAATTGTTTCAAAAGAGCCAATGTTCTCATTACATAATTATAGCTCAACGAAATTAAGGAATATTGATACCCTCTCTGATTTTACATCACTGCTTTTTCACTTCAGTATTAATGACGTATCTTATTGCTTACATAGGTGAAGTTAGGTACTTAGCATTTATTGTCTCATTCTGACACCCTCCTGTTTCCTGGCTCATATTGTGTTTGTTAACTAATATAAAACCTGGGGCAACCATTTATGAAATATTGCTGAATATAGATTATTTAAAAATTCGAGATCATTCTTTGAGGATGTTTCTAGAAGTTATATTTTAGGTGAATCCTCTAAAGGGACTCAAGAAAATAGTAATGCAAAATCACGAAGGTCAAGGGCTCAAAGAATTCATATTTAAAGCACTGTTTTTTCCCCTTCATCAGTGTTTAATAACATTTAGCCTTCTGAAGGATGTCTTTATTGTCTGCTCAATTAAGAGCATGTCCCCTTTCTTTCAATCAGTAGTTGAAATCTTCTCCTGACCCTGCCTCTAGCGTGTATTGCTAGGCTTTGTGAAATGAATTGGGAAAGTTGAACTGTATGATGATCCAGAGAGCCCCCACAGCATTTTCCTATAAATTTAGGACAGTCAAATTTGACAAGCCAAGAAAAACAGTCATTTCTAGAACTCCCCTGTCTTAAAACATAATTCATAATACAACTGAGAAATGATTCTTTCAGAAACTAGAGTTCAGAGAGCTTCTTCAGTTATAATAGAAATATTTTGAGGCAAATTTCTAATTTGTCTTCAGGTGCGCTGTTTTATTCTCTTTCCCCAGTCACTTGTGGGGACTTTCATGCAGTGTTAAGTCCCCACAAGCGACTTTCATTCCTACACTTTTATGTAGGAATGCAGCTAACTCAAGCGCAGACATATGAGGTGAGATACACGCTCTAAGGAAGAGTAGAAACGGCATGACATCTAAAGAGGAAGCAGTTGAGAGTCAAGTTATAGGTAATGAGTTGTCTATTTAGATTTTACTGGAAGAATTTCATGATACTAAATATAATTTTCTCAAACCGTCTAAAATCATACATATCCATGAATAAAATAGATAACAAAATTTTATACATTCATTCTATAGACTCCCATTGCAGCTATGAAAAAGAAGTGTCAGATCAATGTGCATTAAATAATATTCATAATGAATTAAGAAAAAAGATTTGTGATACACTACATGAATCATGACTCATTAAAAAAATAAACTCTAGATATGTATATGTGAATATGTTTACTTAGCTTCCCAGGTGGCACAGTGGTAAGGAATCCGTCTGCCAATGCAGGAGATGCGGGAGAGGAGGGTTTGATCCCTGTGTTGGGAAGATCCCCTGGAGGAGGAAATGGCAACCCACTCCAGTATTCTTGCCTAAAAAAATCCCATGGACAGAGGAGCCTGGTGGGCTATAGTCTGTGGAGTCGTAAAAGAACTAGACATGCTTTAGCAACTAAACAACAACATATGTTTAATAAAGCCAAGGAAAAGGTTTGGGAGGATAGAAACAGACTTTTAATCTTGGTATTTTACTGGCTGTGCCAAGTTGGAGTTTCCGCATTTGAGAAGTAATTTTTTTAAAGGAGAGTTTTTTAAAATTGTCAAAATTTTAAGTTTTTTTTTGAAATATTGGTGTGAATTTTTTTTTTTTTTAAAGAAACTACATCTTATTTTTAAGGGCTTAATTGAGTCTGACCGCAGGTTTCCTAACTTTCATAGAACTGTTTCTCCATCTATTAAATGGAATAACATCAAACTCAGAGGCTTGATGTAGAAATTAGTAATACTATCTAGGATTTCTAGTCACCAAGTGACAGGAAATTCATAAGTTGATGTGCCTGTTTACACTCTAAATACCTAGTGATTGCAGTTAAAATATTTTTTTCTTTTTTCCTCTTTTATTTAAATTAAAAACTTTTTTTGCAATGTGTTCGTTTCTGCCATACAACAATGAAAATCAGCCCATTGACTGATGAATGGATAAGGAAGTTGAGATATATATGTGCAATGGAATATTACTCAGCCATAAAAAAGAACACACTTGAGTCAATTCTAGTGAAGTGGATGAGCCTGGAGTCTGTCATAAAGAGTGAAGAAAGTGAGAAAGAGAGAACCAAATGTAAATTAATGCACATATCTGGACTCTAGAAAAATGATATTGATAAACCTATTTGCAGGGAAGGAATGGAGAAGCAGATGCAAAACATTTTTTAAAAGAAGTAATAAATGTCATAACAAAGTGATTGAAATGTTAAGTATTTCCCTGGACTAGAAGTAGAACTGAAATACGAAGTAATGAGTGGGGCTAAAGTCAAGGCTTACCAAACTGGTTTTCACTGTTCTGGAGTACTGTGCTACTTTTAGGTATTACTCTCATAGGATGATGAAAATTAAGAGAACTCAATTAGAGAAAGAGGGCAGGAACTAGCTTCTGGGTTTAAAGTTTGATGTTGAAGGCTGTTACTTACTTAAAGGAAGCTGAAAAATATTGCTGTGGGTGGCATATGTAGATAACATGGGTTATAGGTCAAGGAAGATAGACTAACACAAATATATTTCTCCAATGAGAAACCAAATCTAATTATTTGATTATAATAAAATAAATTTGAAAATAACAATGAAAAGAGAAAAAAAATCCTATATAGTAGGGAGCTAAACAATACATAACTCTGCCACCTACGTGTTTAATGGAAATCTCAGTGGGGTTTATAAAAATGATTTTACTAAATGACTAAGCAAATACTATTTAACAAAACTTCTTAGATGTAGTTAAAGTTATCCTTAGAGATAAATATACAACTTTAACCGATTTTAAAAACTGAAAGTAAATTTGTCCAACTAGAAAAATTCACCAGATTGAATATAAAATACATAGACTATAAGGAATAAAAAATAAGAGTAGAAATGAAAGAAGTAGAAAGCAAGGTAATATCAGAGTGCATCAAGCAAATCAAATTGTTTTTTTGAATTAAATATATGTTGGGAAGAAATGAGTATATACTATGCTCACAATGAGAAAACAAAAATCACAAAGATGGATATTCCAATCAAATTAATCTGCAATTCTAATAGAGATACTAACAGTAGGTTTCATGACATTTAATAAAGTGTCTAATATTCATATGGTGAATGGCTAAGACATCCTGAAAGGAAAAGAAAAAAAATAAGTATAACTTATCCTTCTGAATATCAAGATTTGTTCTAACACTGTAATGAATAAAATGAGATAATGTTGGAACAGGAACAGAAATAAATCTAAGTATATGTGGAAAAATCCGTATTCAACAGATGTAGAATCTCTTCTAGTTCTGTTTGTAAGCAGCACAATGTCAAGTTAAGGCAAATGAGTCAAAATGCGTAACCTTAGTCTTCTTTTTCCTCTTTACTAAAATCAGTGGTCCTGCATATTTCTAAGAACGCACTGACTATTAAGTGAGAAAAACTAGTAGAAAGACCAACAGCAGTGGGTCCCTACTCTGTTCTTTCTCTATCCATGGGGGATTCTGAGGCATTAAGCAGTAATGAGATGGAGAAAACCAAAGGTATAGCTAACATCTTTTAACTTCTTGTTGATACGCTCATACTTTAGGCCACATAATTAATAAATTAGAAGTGCCACATGATTGGAAATTAATCTTGAATTGCTTTAAAATTCAAAATATTAAACTTCTTTCTGAAAGTAAATAATGCTTAATTAGTGATTAATTAAGGTCTTGCTCAGTCCATGGGACTAATGTCCAGTAAATTTTACATATTTCTGCACTCAGAGGCTTCCTGGCTTAAAGTAGAGATTATAATTTCAAGGCCCTTTTAAGAAAGCTCTTAAATATATAGTTTCCTGACTAAGTTGTTTCTTGCTGCTATGAAGAGGGGAGATCCTTCAAGAACCAAGTGAGTCTCAAGACTGTTGAGCCTGGGAGCTGATGGATTAGATCATTAGGTAAAATGCCTCTAGAAGTAAGATTTGCCAAGTTTCTAATGTTACTAATCTTTAGTGCACCATAAAAATCGCTGTGGATTTACGTGGAGCAATTATTTTGAGTACAAGGAAGAAAATCTCATTACTCAGAGTTATTACTAATAATCACCATCATTAACATTACTGGCAAGAGGGCAGTTATATGGCAAATTATACTAGGTTAGTACCAGAGACGGAAAACAAAACAAAAAACCCTCCCCTGAGGGCCCACAGTCAGTGCTGCATTTGCATAGACCGTCTGTAGTAATGAGCTGTCTGTTAAGAAGGTCTGGAGATTTGTTATGAGCCTCTTCAAAGAGGTGAATTCCCTCGTTTCTGTCTTTTAAACTCTTCTGAAGTTTAACTGACTGTAAATGCAGTTGCTGCCTTTCTTATTGTTCAGTTAAGTGAAATTTCAACCTCACATCAGTATGGGAAAACTTTGCTGGTTCCTTAGGGGAAATGCATTGTGCAGAGAACAGACATAACATGAGAATTAGCTTCATTCACAAACTCATGAACCAGAATGTTTTCCAGAAAGCTGTTCTAAGTAAATTTTATTGCTGATAGACATATCAGTTCAAAATCCTTCTTGAGAAAGCTGAATGATCAAGGAATATTGTACTTGAATTGCAGGAAAGTGGAGGTAGGAATTGCACTGTGAATTGACAAGACAATCTGTGATAAAATGACTGTCTATTTCTTGCCCCTGGGTAGATGATGCATTCAATTCCAACTATAATTTTTTAAAATATATATTTTATTGTAGATCCAACTACAAGTTTCATACATTAAGATTCAAAATTCTATTGTATTATGATAAATTAAAATTTTTTCTTGTTTAAACTGAATTTTAAACTTTGAAAGATTTGAAACATTGCTAGAACCTATGATGGATATGTCAGAAGACTTCAGCTTTGACATCTTAACATGTACATGATCAGATGAAAGAAAAGAAATGTACTTACAAACACAAAGATGTTAAAGTGAGATTAAAACCACCAAAGGCTAGAGTGTACTCTGTGCACGATAACTATCTTTGTAAGAATCCCAAGAAAAGAAATGCCTACGTCAGAAAGATGGGTTTGATAAAATATAAATATGAGGCAAAACCAATTTGTGGGTTAATTTCAAAGAATTGTACTGTGAACTGAAAGTTATCTAAAATCTCTTACTTATTTGGTAATACATTTAGAAATGCTGATGACATAGAGTTTTTTATTAAAATCATATGTAAGCCAGGCTTTAAAAATATATGTATGTATATTTATATGTATTTAGTTTAATTTAATATTTTTTTGGTTTTGTTAAGGGCTAAGGTGCACATATTCCCTTCTATTTAGATTGATATTCTTAGAAAACTAATCAGATAACTGTACTGATAGAAAATGTCTGCCACGTAAAAAATTTTTTCCAGAAAGATACTTAAATAATGATTCTAATATCAGAGAATTTGAGATGAGAAACGCTTTACTCCCCTGAAAAAGTAATCAGATTTCCCCTGGACTTAAAAAAAACTTTTAACCCGTGGATTTTAATTAATCTATTTCCCAGGATTTAAATGTTGGTTTATCAGATTGTTTATTGCATGGTTTATATTATTTTAAAATATTCATTTAGATTTCTGTTGAAAAAAGATGTAGATGTAGATGTAGATGTGCATTCCCAAAGGCTGATAGAAAATTTTTGAGGAAAAACATCTGAAAGTTTGAAAATTGTATAGATTATTTTTTAAACAATAATTGGGAGGTGTTGTCACTTTTGGCAGATTGTCTCAGTTCAATGGGTAAAACACACATATTCCTTTAAAGCAGAGTTAGAAGATACCTGAGCTAGCAAGCTTATTAGATGATATGAATCATACAAGTAATTTGGTATCATCTTCATTTTTGGGGGCAAATAATGTCAGACAGCTTGAAAAATGAATCATTTATAATTTCTTTTATCTTTACTTCCATTGGTAGGTTTATTTATAGTCTCAACATATTTTCTTTCTTCAGCCCCATATACTGCTTTAGATTGATTTTGGAGTATTTTTTAGTAAAACATATATACCAAAATAGGTAATAGAGTTTTACTATGGGAAAAGCATCAAGGCACAGCCTTCAGTAGTTTGGGGCCCTTAAAACAATATGCTTCTGAAGTTCAGATGAACTTTTATTTTCTTGAGAATATTTTTATTCATCTTATATCACTATCAGGTAGAAATATATTGATGCTAAAAATACAATCTATTTTACAAGGGAAATTTCAGTTATGTAGAAACATAATTCTAGAAAACTCAAGTGCTAGAAAGGAAAGGAATTTTCACTGTTTTTGCCCTTGTCAGCAGAATAAACCTTCACCTTGGATAGGTTGAATCACCTATTTTCCTTCTGTTCAACTTACATTTGTATCCTAATTGAGAAGCTGGGGGATGAAGAGTCTTTTCACGTCTGTTGTCAGTGCTAACACACAGTGGTCTTTATGTATGTCCAGTGTAGATTATTTTAAGGCAATTAAGGCATTTCTAAAAGCAAGGATCAAAACCTGCCTGCCTCCTCCTTACAATGCACATGAATTGATTTAAGATTTTCTCAGTCACTTGCTTTCTTTTCATTTGCCAGAATAGCTCTAACTATTACCTTCTCCTCATCACCCCTATTTCTAACCCTTCATTTTTCACTTCAGTGACCCTTTAGATCTTCTCAAATTTCACTACATCAAGAAACTGCTTCCCCATGAAAAAGGGCTGAATGCATTATCTCGGCACAGCAACTCTCATAATTATTGTTTACTTTTATATTTCATGACTTGACTATTTAAAAAACAATTATCTCATTTACAGAGTCAGAAACATTTAGATCCCTCTGCGCTTGCTTTAATACTCCTTAAATTCCTTAAATTCCTTAATAGTTCTTAACTCACCTCAGAGGAGTCATTTCTAGTTCTTAATGGTTTTGCTGCCTGTGTTTTCAATGATTTAACTATCCATCAGTACTTCTAAAAGTTCATAGGAAGAACAAAAGGGAGGAATAAAGCTGGGCAATTTCCCCCTCTTCAGTTCCTCTTATTAAGAATGGCTAAAGTTGAGTTTAAGTTGATCTTTGTTATGCTCAGAATAAATGATGGTTACTTCAAATTCTTGTACTATAGTTAAAGTAGACACGCGTAGTTTCTCATTAGGAGATTATTTAAGATTGTTTATCTTGTATGCAGAGTTGTTAAAATAATGTCACTCAGTGATTAAATTGTGCAATAGCACAAGGATTAAGTATCTAATAGCTTTTCTGGGTAATGATGGATGCATCATTATGGTTTACCTGCTGAATACATGCTAGTTTATAATGTCCTATCCAAACTGTTCTTGTTCTTGAGCAGTGCATTATTTAACAGACTTCTAAATAATTTCTATATGTCCACTAAAATCCTACATGAACAGCCTCCGTGACATCCTGTCTATCTCATTACCAGAGACTTATTTATTCTCCTGGAATCCAAATTTCCACACCTATAAACATGAAGATAATAATACAGACCTGAAAGTTACTGTGAAGCTTAATTTCAGTAGCAGGCATTTATAAAATTCTCACTCAGCAGAAGGTAGATACAGGCAGCAATAAAAGTTTGCTGTTATGTTGCTAAAGGAGATGAAAGAGGCAAATATGGAAGAGAAAGAGAGAAAAATGATGCAAGTAGTTAGTTGTGTTTGGTGGCTTTGGTCCTTACTAGGTTTTCTCCTTAGAGAGGGACCCCTCATTCAGATCCCCAGCCTGTGCTGTCTGTAATACCAGTGTCTGTCTTTGGATGAGAGGAAGGTGTCTGGGGTTAGTGGAGGATCCAGGGTAGGATGAGGGAGGGAGGTACGGTGAATAGGACGTGTGATGGAGATTACCCTATGAGCTTGGTCATCGATAGTCCTGTTGTTTCCTTTTTTCCACACTGTGGATCAAGATCCATTAGTGGATCCTGAATTGACATGAAAACAATCTAGTGGGTTAGTATCAGAAATTGTTCTTTCCAACAAAGTTAAGCAGAATAGAAAATATTATAGGATTAATTTTTTGCTCTAGTTATATGTGTATTTCATTTACTATAGGTGGTTGTTAAAAAAAAAAAAAAAGAAAACTACAGAGAACATTCTCAGGTTCACTACTCTTGGCAATACCAGGTCTTAAAAAGAGAAATACAGAACAACATTTTCATTGAAATATGACTCTTGAAGCTTTTAAATATTCAGTTTTGTATAAACCACAGTCAATCACTGACTAATATTCATTTAAGTGTCTCTAAGTGGTCCTGTTAATGCTTCCACTGACTGATTCTGAAATCAGTGATACTATATTCATTATGAAAGTTGGGCCTTTAATAATTCAGTCAAGTGTGAAATAAAATGTTGTTATTCTCGCCCCACCCCCAAAAAATCAAAAGGCATTTGCTTCAATATAACAGGTAGGACCAGGAAATTTGCTACATGGCAACCCACTCCAGTACTCTTGCCTGGGAAATCCATGGACAGAGGAGCCTGGTAGGCTGCAGTCCATGGGATCCGAAGAGTCGGGTATGACTGAGCGACTTCACTTTCACTTTTCACTTTCATGCACTGGAGAAGGAAATGGCAAACCACTCCAGGGTTCTTGCCTGGAGAATCCCAGGGATGGAAGCCTGGTGGGCTGCGTCTATGGGGTTGCACAGAGTCGGACATGACTGACGTGACTTAGCAGCTTAGCAGCAGCAGTCTTGGTAACTGACAGCTACGGCCTGAGATGAGCACCTTGGATAGCTCCAAAACAAGCTAGTGGCTTTGGCCAAAAGAAAGTAACACTATTTATTTATTTATTTTCTGAAGTCAGTCTTAATCTACAAGATCCAGTACCTCTCAGTGTGTTAAGTCACTTCAGTCGTGTCCAACTCTTTGCAACCCCATGGACTGTAGCCCACCAGGCCCCTCTGTCCATGGAATTCTCCAGGCAAGGATATTGGAGTGGGTTGCCATTTCCTTCTCCAGGGGATCTTCTCGACCCAGGGATTGAACCCACATCTTTTATGCCTCCTGCATTGGCAGGCAGGTTCTTTACCACTAGCACCCCCACCTGGGAAGCCTGACCCTCTCAAAGGAGGCCCTTTAATTTTAAAGTGATAATTGTTAGAGTTTTTGTCTCTGTCCCTGGAAGTCTCCTTAGACTTATTTTCTGCAGATATTAATCTGTATTTTCTGTAAGTAGTAATCCCAAAGTCTAAGGAGATCTTTATATCCACAGTTGGATCAACAGGGGTATTAGTGTCATCCATTGAGTTCCTTGAGTTTGCCCTCAAAAGGTTTCTCTCTCTTCTGAAGTACAAAGTCTTTGCCTAGTTTCTCCTCTGCCTTCAAAGGACCTATCTCCTTCCAGGAAGTCAGCAAGATGTAATACCAAAGCGCTGAATTTACAGTATGTGGCACAGATGTTTGGTCTCAGCTCTGTCAACTAGTAGCTGTGTAGTCTTGGGATAATTATTTAAATAGCTTGAAATCTAAACATTCTGAAATAGTGATTAATATTGTCTTATTGGCAGAGTGGTAAAGAATACTCCTGCCAGTGCAGGAGCCACAAAAGACATGGGTTCCATCCCTGGGTTGGGTAGATCCCCAGGAGTAGAAAGGGCAGCCTGCTCCAGTATCCTTGCCTGGAAAGTTCCATGAACAGGGGAGGCTGGTGGGCTACAGTTCATGGGGTCGCAAGGAGTCGGACACAATTGAGTGCACAGCACAGCACAGCATTTAATTTGTAGATCTTCAGTAAAAATGAGATGATGTTTATAAAGTCAGTTAGTAAAAGCTAAAGAGATGCATAAATGTAATATCATCTCATCCATATAGATTTAGATTTGCATTCTTTATATCTCATTATGGAATTAAGTTATTTTGTAAAAGTTAGATTTAGGATTATCAGGTAAAATTATCAGGTAATATTTTGAAACATTAGATTCCTTGTTATCCTTTCTTATTTTCCATGGCCTCTCCTTCCTAAAAATTTCATTATATTTCCAAGTGTTAATGATCTCACTTTTACATTTGGAAAATGATGTCTATAAGTGTTGGGGATAAATAGTAAATGGAGACTGGGGTTAGGCATTGTCGGCTTCTTCTTGCTGTATATCTGGTCTGGGATCCTGTCCTACCTGCTTTCAGCTTCATTTTTTAGACTGTTCACTTCATATTTTTATTCTTCTTCTCTTCAAAGCTCACAGGTGACCTTCCTGAATTATTCTCTCTCTTCCCAAAGTGTGTTCAGCCTGGGATCCAGGTCTGGTTCTTTTTATGCTCTTTCCATCATTTTTACTGCCTTTCTACCATCTTCCTCCCCATTGACCTCCAGTATGCTAACGATGCTACTGTGTAACACCATCACTTCTGTTCTATGTGGCTCATGGGGTAAAAGTCACATCTACTTTTATATCCATCGTCTTTGTATCAGTATCCAGAATTCTGAGGCATTGGACCAGGCATTATTTCTCTTTTCCCTTCCAGGAATTTCTCCTTTGGATTACTAGTTTATTTCTCTCATGTGGCTAATCTTTTCTACAACACACCTGATAACCTTGCTAGTGTCTGGGTTTCATCTTTTTTTTTTGCTTGTTTTTTTAGTGCTTTTGGTTTAAATCATCCTAATCAAATAAGGCAGAGTTTGTGTGATTTAATACCATTCAATCCTGTGCTCACCTAGAGATGATCAGTTGCAGTATCTATGTGAGTCCTAAGCATTAGACTCTTTAATTAAGCTTGGTTTGATACCAGACCCTATTCCCAACATGAAGAGACAGAAATTACTGTTTACAGTGATCACTGTCTATGGTTTTAGGGATCACTGCTTTTATAGATACCATATCTGTTCCATAAATAGTGTCTGGCATTTTCTGACTTTCTTTTTTCAAACATTAGACTTTAAAACTTAATTTTAAATTAAGTTATTAAATAATTAAAAATTAATTAGTCAGGAGATCTGTTGTTGCAAATGCAATTATACAAAGGAAAACATGAGAGAAAACAGTAAGCATTTTGATAAGAAGGAGAAAAACTTAGGGTTTTTTTTTATGTCAGTAACATGGTTTCAACCCACAGCTGCTCTCTATTATAGAACTTCATTTCCATTAAGAAAAATATAATCTCCATTGTAGTAATCCAGTCATCTCTTATTTATACATTTATCCCCAGGAGTAGTGAGTCAAGTGAGAATTCTTCCCCTCCCATCTCTCCTAATTTCTGGCTCTTCTTGGTTATCTCTGGAAGGGAAGAGAGGAAGGTATTTTCCTGGCATGAAGGTTTGGGTGATGGCTCTGTCTGATGTCTGAATTAAACAGGGATTGGATACATCTGGTCTCACAATCTCATGGCACACCTGCCTCTCCAGCTGCAATAAGTTCTCCATGCTGTGTGAATTGTGCTGTGGAGGTTATTTTGAATCCTCTGTTGTAATCTTGAGGCCTCTTTCTGTTGGATGATGCTCTTGGTCTCTGCTTGGACATGCACAGGGAAGTTTCAGATGTCTCCTTAAAGCAGAAGAGAAAGTTTTCCTATTCTAGCCTTTAACTCTCTCTTCTCCAGCTGGAGATTTCTCTCGTCTCCTTCCCACAGTCCAGAGAGTCTTACATCCTCTCTGTGTAGGAGAAGAAATACATGATGTTGTTGTGTTGGTTTCTGCTATACAACAGTGCCAATCAGCCATAATTATACACACTTCCACTCCTGCCTGAGCCTCCCACTCCTCCCCCATCCCATCTCTCCAGGTCATCACAGACTGTCAGACTGGGCTCCATGTGCTCCACAGAACTCCTCACCAGCTACCTATCTTACACCTGGTAGTGTATATATGTACCCCAGTGTTCACAGTAGCAATATTTTCAATACCCAGGACATGGAAGCAACCTACATACCCATTGATGGTGAATGGACAAAGATGTGGTGCGTATGTACAATGGAATGTTACTCAGCCATGAAAATGAATGAGTTTGAGTCAGTTCTGGTGGGGTGGATAAACCTAGAGCCTGTTACACAGAGTGGAAGTAAGTCAGAAAGAGAAAAACAAATGTAGTAAATTAAAGCATATATATGGAATCTAGACAAGTGGTATTGAAAAATCTATTTGTAGGAAAGGAATGGATGCAGATATGGAGAATGGACTTCTGGCCACAGTGGGGGGCGGGGGGGAGAGAGTGGGACAAACAGAGAAAGGAGCACTGACAAAAATGTCTTTTGTAAAAAAATTCTTGAGCCACTGGCTCCCTAATCTATCACTTACCACCATATAAACTTGGATAGCTACTAAGAATTGTAACCTTCTGATAACAGGGAGGATACCTCTCCTACTGATTTATGTTGCGGGTTAAACAAAGGTAACACACACGAGACCCTAAGTAGAGTTCCTGACTATAGTCAACACTCAAAAAGGGTTAGTAATTGACTTTGAAACAACATGCACTCCTGAGGGGTATTCGGAAGCAGCAGCACGGCTGGACTAGCTTGGAAACAGTTCCAAACTCAAACTTTGCAACTGAGAAAAGTGCAGTAAACTCTTGGTATCTGAAATTATAAATTTCTAATTTTTCAAGAGTGCGTGTGGCTTGTTGTGATTTATAATTTTGCACAGCTCTGAAGTGGAAAGCACTAGTTCTGTGATAATGCAAGAGTGAGTCACTCAGATACTTAATTAAATTTGCAGTGAGAGATGTTCGACAACAGCACCTGAATACAGCCTTCTGTTTCTGATGCTTCACTACTTTTGGTACTTCAGGGACTCACTGAAGCTCTCTGAGTGTATACCTCATGCCACTGGTCTAGTACGGTCACAGAGGTTGTCCTGGTTTAACCACCACTCTACTCTGCGATAGGTAGACAATTTTCTCCTCTTTGACTCAGTTATGCAAGATCATAATAGAAACAAAAGGAAATATTTCCTCTATTACAGAGCTAATTGGCAATAGAAAATGCATTAAGATCCTTAGATATAATGTTTAAAAATAATTTAAAAGAAATTATTATATTAATATATTCCTATAACAGTGTTCTCTGATTATGCTTAACTTAATTACTACTCTTGATGGTGTCTTAAGTATGCGTTCAGAAGACCTGATTATATTCTCCCAAAGTTTGTTTCAATTATCTTCTTATCCACTGCATTTTTGCTAATTAAAGTTTTTATGGCATTTTCATTACCTAGACATAAACATAATTATTATACCAAGCAGTCAATTACAATATAAGGATTCATGAATTATGACAGATTTAAAACATCTTTGCACCTGTCTTTCTAACCTGTAATTACTTATTTCCATCTATAACTATAGGCAGATTTCAACATATAAGCTATAAATATTAATTGCTTTATTTTTCCAAAATTGAATTTTTCTTCATATTCCATGCCATTAAATCAAAAGGAAGAACATGTACTCATGTTCTTGATTTTAGTCACCAAATTGAAACTTTCCATGTTTCATATGAGTGCATTAACAATACTTCTGGTCACTAAAAAAGGAGTTGGATGATATTTAAACAAAACAAGGTGGCATAACTCGAGATGTAAGAGTGAAGTTGAAGTATGTGGAGTAACCTGATTTTGTGTGACTTGTCATCCTTTGAAGCTGTCCAGTCATTTGGGATTGTGGAAATATCCCCAGCTTGTTTTGTTTAAGAAGTTTGGTGTTTTGACTATCTTACTTGAATAGCATATTTTTAAAATTTAAACGAGAAATGTAGCATAATACAGAAAAGCTTATCACATTTATGCATAGAGTTTACAGGAGTCATGTTATCTCTGTTAATGATAAGCAAAATTCACAGGCCTTGAACTAGGTTTTAATGCCATATTTCAACAAAGAATTATTATACTATAACCAGTAGAATTTGATAGATTGACTAGAATGAGTGTTTCCCCAATCTCTCACCCTGTAAGGGCACATATTCTCAGCTGTGTTGTGGTTTGAGGCACTATTTCCCCTCATGGTCAGCACCAAGCCTTTTGCTTTCGCTGTGCTCTAGGTAACTTGTTTGGGATATTCTGAATTCCCACTTGTGAAAAACAAAACATACAGACTGAACCATGAAACTAAAAGACACTTTCTCCTTGAAAGGAAAGCTATGACAAACCTAGACAGGATACTAAAAAGCAGAGCCATCACTTTGCTGACAAAGATCCATATGATCAAAGCTATGGTTTTGCCAGTAGTCATGTATGAATGTGAGAATTGGACCATAAAGAAGGCTGAGTGCCAAAGATTTGATGCTTTCGAACTGTGGTGAAGAGACTCTTGAGAGACCCTTGGACTGCAAGGAGATTAGACCAGTCAGTCCTAAAGGAAATCAACTCTGATTATTCTTTGGAAGGAATGATACTGAAGTTGAAGCTCCAATACTTTGGCCACTTGATGCAAAGAGCCAACTCATTGTAAAAGACCCTGATGTTGGGAAATAGTGAAGGCAAAAGGAGAAGGGAGCTGCCGAGGATGAAGCAGTGAGATAGCCTCACTGACTCAATAGGCATGAATCTGAGCAAACTCCAGGAGATGGGGAAGGACAGAGGAGCCTGGTGTGCTGAAGTCTATGGAGTTGCAAAGGTTTGGACATAACTTAGCAACTGAACAACACAACGACAAACAGCAGTGAGCTCTTGGACCCCAGACTTATGAGAGGAACTCCATGTCCTATCTCATTTAGAACTGACGGCTACAGTTCCAAAGCCTGTCCCATTATCTCAGCAACACTATAGGCCACAAACCTTGAGCTCCTGTTTACTGAGATATTTCCTTTTCATTTCTGACTACTGGAAATTTCCTTTCTTGCTCTCAAACCAAATTAGTTTTTAAATATATATGTATATATTCATATTTGTTTTGATTAACACATTTTCATAAAACTATCTTGTGCATGTGTTTGGAACAGAGGGAAGCATTATACATGTGCTTGATTTATCACTTTGTCTAAGAACTGGTGTGTGTGTGTGTGTGTGTGTGTGTGTGTGCACGTGCACACGTGCTCAGTCGTGTCTGACTCTTTGCGACCCCATGGACTCGGAGCTTGCTTGGCTCCTCAGTCTTTGAGATTTCCCAGACAAGAATACAGGAGTGCGTTGCCATTTCCTTCTTCAGGGGGTCTTGTTGACCCAGGAATTGAACCCAGGTCTGCACTGCAAGCAGTCTCCTGCTTGGCAGGTGGATTCTTTAACATCTGAGCCACCAGGGAAACCCAAGAACTACTGACAAAACTTTTCGAGTTACGAGCTCATCTGATAAAGACCTCAAACTAGAACCCTGTTCATTTATCTCTTCTTCTACTCTATCCTGTTGCCTCATGACTTTGAAAGACACTGACCAAAATTTTGCTAAACTGAAGTTTGAGAAGGTCATGGAATTCCCCTGATAAACTGTTCTAGTAATGTCATCTAAAAATGAGATTGGTAAAATTTGTTTCCAGTGAATTTATGCAAGTTCCTAATGGTCACAGTTTGAGGCTGGCTTTAGATATTTTAATTCTTCCTCAAGAGTTTTCAGATAAACTTAGATCATGTCTACATTGACAAAGCAGAGTTATCTAATAAATTCAGTACAAAATGTGGTTGTAGAATTGTCTAAATTGACTTTCTGGGCTGTCCAGATGATTGCTCAAGCCTTTGAATTATTGACAGTTTAGATGTGAGTTTATGATAGTACCATATTTTATTGCCTATTTCTGAGAGATTAAAGTACTGACTTTTACTGCATAGATATGCATCAGATACTATCTCTTTTGATGACCTTAGGGGCCAGTTCTGACCAACCTGAATTGATCACAAGTTTCAAGGAATAAAGAAAAGATTAGAAAAAGGGAATATTTACTATTACCTCCTAAAATAGTACAGGAATATTTATGAAGAGAATTTTTGCATGTACATTTTTTCAAGGGATTCATAAATTGAATATCAACCTCTCTTTATAGTGTGAACTACTGTGAAACCTACAATATTTACATTATACTCACAGTAAAAAGTATGCTTTCTTTTGTGGACTATGGTATCATCAGTCAATAGTCATTGTTCATGGATCCAGTGCCCCTTTCAGTACACAGGATTTTAGAAGTCTGGGAGAAACAGGGTACTCAAAGCAAGTGGAATAGCTGGTGTATTTGGTTCATATTTCTAGTATTCGCATAACATTAGATTTGTGTATACAGAGTCAAGGACTTCCCAGGTAGCTTAGCAGTAAAGACCGCCTGCCGATGAAGGAGGCTCAAGAGATGCAGGTTTGATCCCTGGGTCGGGAAGACCCCCTGGAGGAGGAAATGGCAACCCATTCCAGTATTCTCGCCTGGAAAATTCCATGAACAGGAGAGCCTGGAGGGCTACAGTCCATGGGGTCACAGAGTAGGACATGACTGAGTACACATACACACATACAGATACAGAGCCAATGTAGCCTTCAGGAGGGCAGAAATGCAAAAGTATTTCCTCTCCTGCACCTTTTTGCATATCCCCTTACACTTGAGGTTGCTGGGTAACCAATTAGCATTATCAATCTCGTCAGTTTCTTTCCGCCAACATTTAACGTTGCAAGTTCTTGCAAAATGAC
This sequence comes from Cervus canadensis, assembly GCF_019320065.1. Taxonomy (NCBI): domain Eukaryota; kingdom Metazoa; phylum Chordata; class Mammalia; order Artiodactyla; family Cervidae; genus Cervus; species Cervus canadensis. The sequence continues at coordinate 6,386,423 of NC_057395.1, read as the reverse complement.
TTTCAGTCCACCTCCCTTACTACATTGCTAAAGGATAATTTTTAAATGCTCTGAGGTTTTGATTTTTAAAAGACATTTGCCAGAATGAAATCTGTTTTGATCTTCAACCAAGCGATGGGGGAGCCAGCCTCCACCTACGGTTCCTCACTCCAGGTGGACGCCAGCCCTTTCCAGACTCCCCGTGGAGGCTTCTGGGGAGAACTTGCCTCAGCCTGCTTGTGCACGCTGGTCCCTCCAGCCCGGAGAATGTCAGGAAAGGCGGCCGGGGACCTCCCTTTCAGAAGTTCAGAGCTATCCAGACAGCAGCAGCAGCATGCTTTTGGCTACTAGCTTTATTACCTGCTGTATGATTTTCAAACGTAGCTTCACTTAAAAGATTCATGATATGTATTTGAATGTAAGAATCCTTAAGGCAGTTCCTTCTTGGCGTGACTTCCAATATTAAAGTTTGGATGAACTCAGGCAGGGTGAAGAAAAAGATTCAAATGAACTTTCATTTCTTTTATTTCCAGTCACCATCAGAAATTGATTCTACCCATTTCAACTATGTTAAAGGTCCAATTTATTTTCTAAGAAGCTAAAATAAGTACTTTTCCCAGGAGATTTTTCTCTATTTCACTTTATTCTGGGAAACATATATTTCTGTTTTGGCTAATTACTTATGGAACACCAAAAAGCCCGTGTTACAATTTATGGCATGGTTCAAAAGGATTTCCATCTTTTTACCATCCAGCTCCAGCAGAGGCCTGTTTGTTCCTCTTAAGTCTTGTGCCTTTGATAGAACCAGGGTGTCTCGTGTTTGTTCCTGCTCCTGACATGTTTACCACTTTGTTCACCTGCCTACTATCTACTGCCCTTTTCTCTAGAGAGACTGGCACCAAACTGGTTTGGTTTGGGAATATTATCATTTGTTAATAACGAGTTTTAAGTTTTTCTCACATGATTTAAGAATAATTATAACATAGCATCTCAGGGTAATAAAAATGTACAATACACATTAAGTAAAGTTTTATTCAAGCCTTTAGCAGCCTTGAATTCCTTCCAGGTCTTTTTAGGGGAAATTTTCACCCCCAGGGGTTGGGGAACTTGGCATGGAACATCCATTAAGTGTAACGAGGGCTTGATTCCCAGTACACAGCAATGAGAGCTTGCCTTTCAAAAATTCCCTTTGATTTCACTTCAACAGATGGAAAAACATCTCTGCTTTGTGTTTTAGTCTTCAGTTTATGATTGGACAAGGAATAGAGTCCATGCCCCATAAGGTAGCTAGTATTAGTGAATTATTTTGTCCTTATACCATGTTTTCTCCCAAATGTGTTCTGATATAGTAAAGCCCATTAGTGTACATAGATATTACATGAATTAAACAAAAAGGTGACAAGTGCTTCATTTTGGCAACTTATAAAGGAGGCTCTTGGGTTCTCAGTACGTCCTGCCCCATGACTGAAGAAGTGAAGCCGGAAGTGAAGTCACTCAGTGGTGTCCGACTTTTTGCGATCCTGTGGATGGTAGCCTACCAGGCTCCTCTGTTCATGGGATTCTCCAGGCAAGAATACTGGAGCGGGTTGCCATTTCCTTCCCCAAGGGATCTTCCCGACCCAGGGATTGAACCTGCGCCTCCCACATTGGAGGCAGACGCTTTAACCTCTGAGCCACCGGGAAGGCCCATAACTAGGTTGTGTTAATTCCCCTTTATGCCATGCAGTGATGGAATGGGAAAGAGAACATCAAGGGAATTGCTAGTTTTCTACCAAAGCACTATGTTCATTTAGACTGGAACATTCTTCTGTCTGCCTCATTCTTAGCAGTTTTGCAACAAACCTAAATGCCTATGAAGTTTATTCTTCTAGTATGCATATTTTCATCTAATTTTGTAAAGTGAAAGTGAAAGTCGCTCAGTCATGTCCAACTCCTTGCAGCCCCATAGACTGTATAATCCATGAAATTATCCAGGCCAGAATCCTGGAATGGGTAGCCTTTCCTTTCTCCAGGGGACCTTCCCAACCCAGGGATCAAACCCAGGTCTCCTGCATTGCAGGCGGATTCTTTGCCAGCTGAGCCATCATCTTAAAATGGCTGTGGGATACATCATTGATAGTAATGTAACCTAGGATAGACTTTATCCAAAGGAGAAAGTAGGTGAGTGCCCTTCCTTTGTTCTCTTATGTTGAGCCCCATCCCCACAACATCCTACCTCTCTGAGAATTTAAGAGTTTTAATTTTACCTGCTTGAGTTCTTAAATAAAACTAAGTGATCTCAGGATTAGGGGTATGATATAACTGAGGTCCTGGAATTTGAATATATGCAATATTTTAATTACAAAGCATGATAGTCTTCTTTGACTGGCATGGTTTAGGAATTTGTCAAAATTGCTACATGTATCTGAAATGTGAAAGCTATTAGGTACAGTCTTAACAAGGAAAAGGAGCCAGAGTCTTTATCTTTTCCTTCCCTTGATAGATTTGCTCATCAAATTTATGTTTTTCTTTTTATTTAAAAGCGAATGTTCTCTTGAGGAAAGAACAACTGGCCAGTTGAAAGCTCAAGAATATGACATCAAATAGTAATATTTAAGTATTTTCTAAAAGCGAGGGGACACAAGAGATCTTCTGGAGGTGATGAATATATTAATTATCTTGTCTGTGGTGTTGGTATCATGTATGCATGTAAATGTCCAAACTTATCAAGCAACTTTGTATATTAACTATACTTTAGTAAAATTGAAAGAATTTATACCTGTTGGGAAAATTTAAAAGGTGCTAGAAAGTTTCCAGATTGAAAATATTCCCCATCTATGTTGATGTTTAAAATATACCTTCCAATAAACCTCTTTTGGCTCAAAGGACTTGTTTTAAGTTAAAATATAAATATTAATGCTACAGGAAAAATTTCTTACACGCAGTAACAATTTTGCCATAAGGGAATTTATCCACCCCTTCTTCTGTATTTTGACAGTGTCCTAAAGCTATGAGATCAAAAGTTGATAGTACTAAAAGAGGAAACGTGGCTGAGTTATGGGGCTGCCCCGGACTTATGGGGCTGCCTTGGCAGAGCAGGTCTAGGAGGGACTTCTGGTTGGCCAGAGGCATTAATTTGTCACCCAAGAAAGAGATAAAGGAAGGCAACTATCAAGACGATGCCATGTGAGAGATTAGGATCCTGGTGATGAAATTGGCTTCATTCATACTTTTGTCTAGAGTTGGTCCTAGGAATTGTTTCAGATATAAGAATGTGTTTTGTGCTCACCATTATGCTGGGTATTGTCAACTTTGATCTTCACACACACAAAGAAACAATGATACTGACATGATGATCCTCATTTTAGGGTTCAGGGACCAATTGTGGGCTGCTTGCATTGGACACCCCGATGGTGTCAACCTGCTTGTCTGAGTCTCCACTTGAAAGTCAACAGTTGGAGGCCCTTTACTTTTTCATCTGTCTTGTGGCTGATTTTTTCAGAAGATAGTGAATGGAATAACCAGTTATTCAGATATAATAAATTTAGTTAAGGTTCTTGGGCTTGAATTTCACTTAGCTCATTACTTCTGAAAGGCAATGTTTTGAGTTTTAAAAGTTGTTTTCTTCCATATTCTACTCTGAATGACATGAATATTGTCATTAGCTGGGTGGAAGTGAATTGGAGGGGCGGGGTTGTAGGGGCTATATTGGCCTATGAGAGTTGGCTAGTTCTCTGCAGAGGTATCCATGATTCTTTGTCAGCAGATGCTGAATCTATTCTGGTAAAAGCCTGTTTCTCAGCCTACCTTGCAACATGAGGACTACATGTCACTAATAAGACATGAGCAGAAGTATCCAGGGCACCCAGAAACGTCTCCCTAAAAGAGGGATAGGGAGTGCGTGTTTGAAGAACACTAAGAACAGTGTCCCTAAGATTATGTGTTTGAAGAATACTCTTTTCTCGATCGTACTGCTGGGAACCAAAGGAATCTAAAGTGGGAAATTCAGGGCTTTAAGCCATTTTTTTCCTGGGTTTTCTGTGCTATGTAACCAAAACTAATTCCAACTGGAGAACAGCCTTGGAAGCTCCCAGCACTTATCACCCACATGGCCCTCTTAAGAATAGAACGAAGTGACCGGAGTGACGGGGTGTGATCAGGTGGCGTAGAGCGCCATCCATCCAGAGATTGGCCTCTGGCCCCCAAAGTTGTCTTCCTTAATCTGGCCATCAGTCCTGAGGTGCCTGGCATGAGAACTCTGATTAAATGGCTGTTCCCCCATATATGACAGGGGGTAGTTGGGTTTCTGAAGTAGGTAGAGAGAAGGTGTAATGAAGGATGGAGCCGTGAAGTCAGATGGCTGAAACCACTGCTGTGTCCTGATTGTCATTCCAGATCTCCAGGGTGCCTGACTGGGGAAATTTCCCTGCAGGCCTCCTGCACTTCTTGGCCTCCAGACTCTCCTGAGGCCATCAGGACTGCAGGGTCTGAAGGACATCTGACAACCAGGGTAATCTGCCTAAGTGTCTCTCTGCTGTAGATTCAGAGAGCACACCTAAATCACGAGTGTCCCTGGAGTCCTTCACAGTGCTCTCCGGAGGCCTCTGTTCTAATCATAATGCTGCCAGGAGTAAAAAGAACAACCTGACAGGAACGCTCATGCACCAAAGATTGCAGAAGAAACACCACTTCTTGACTATTTACTCTTGCCTTTGACATTAAGAACAGAGTATGTCTATTTTGGTTTTAAGTTACTTTAAATAAATAAATGTATATTTTTATGAGTAGTATATGGATATATTAGAGATTATTTTATTTGTTTTGTTTGGACTTGTGACTTCTCCACAGTGACTCATGAGTCTCCTGCAACCCTCCAGGCTCCTCTGTCCATGGGATTATTCTGGCAAGAATACTGGAGTGGGTTGCCATTTTCTCCTCCAGGGGATCATATTAATCCAGGGTTCAAATGTGTGTCTTCTGCCTTAGCAGGTGGATTCTTTACCACTGAGCCACCTGGGAAGCCCAAACATTGGCATCAGTTCAGTTCAGTTCAGTCGCTCAGTGGTGTCTGACTCTTTGTGGCCCCATGAACCGCAGCACGCCAGGCCTCCCTGTCCATCACCAGCTCCCAGAGTCCACCAAAACCCATATCTATCGAGTTGATGATGCCATCCAATCACTCATCCTCTGTCATTTCCTTCTCCTCCTGCCCTCAATCTTTCCCAGCATCAGGGTCTTTTCCAATGAGTCAGCTCTTTGCATCAGGTGGCCAAAGTATTGGAGTTTCAGCTTCAACATCAGTCCTTCCAATGAACACCCAGGACTGATCTCCTCTAGGATGGACTGGTTGGATCTCCTTGCAGTCCAAGGGACTCTCAAGTGTCTTCTTCAACACCACAGTTCAAAAGCATCAATTCTTCGGTGCTCAGCTTTCTTTATAGTCCAACTTTCACATCCATACATGACTACTGGAAAAACCATAGCCTTGACTAGATGGACCTTTGTTGGCAAAGAATGTCTCTTCTCTTCAATGCCATGTCCAGTTCTAACTGTTGCTTCCTGATCTGCATACAGATTTCTCAGGAGGCAGGTCAGGTGGTCTGGTAGTCCCATCTCTTTCAGAATTTTCCACAGTTTATTGTGATCCACTCAGTCAAAGGCTTTGGCATAGTCAATAAAGCAGAAATTGATGTTTTTCTGGAACCCCCTTGCTTTTCCGATGATCAAGTGGATGTTGGCAATTTGATCTCTGGTTCCTCTGCCTTTTCTAAAACCAGCTTGAACATCTGGAAGTTCATGATTCACATATTGCCGAAGCCTGGCTTGGAGAATTTTAAGCATTACTTTACTAGCGTGTGAGATGAGTGCAACTGTGCGGTCGTTTGAGCATTCTTTGGGATTGGAATGAAAATGGACATTTTCCAGTCCTGTGGCCACTGCTGAGTTTTCCAGATTTGCTGGCATATTGAGTGCAGCACTTTCACAGCATCATCTTTTAGGATTTGAAATAGCTCAACTGGAATTCCATCACCTCCACTAGCTTCGTTCATAGTGATGCTTCCTAAGGCCCACTTGACTTCACATTCCAGGATATCTGGCTCTAGGTGAGTGACCACACCATCATGATTATCTGGGTTGTGAAGATCTTTTTTGTACAGTTCTTCTGTGTATTCTTGCCACCTCTTCTTAATATCTTCCGCTTCTGTTAGGTCCCTGCCATTTCTGTCCTTTATTGAGCCCATCTTTGCATGAAATGTTCCCTTCGTATCTCTAGTTTTCCTGAAGAGATCATTAGTCTTTCCCATTGTTCCTAGGAAACAATTCTTATTGTTTTCTTCTGTTTCTTTGCTGACTGTATAGAGCTTCTCCATCTTTGGCTGCAAATAATATAATCAATCTGATTTTGGTGTCGACCATCTGGTGATGTCCATGTGTATCTTCTCTTGTGTTGTTGGAAGATGGTGTTTGCTATGATCAGTGCGTTCTCTTGGCAGAACTCTGTTAGCCTTTGCCCTGCTTCATTCCGTACTCCAAAGCCAAATTTGCCTGTTAGTCCAGGTGTTTCTTGACTTCCTATTTTTGCATTCTGGTCCCCTATAATGAAAAGGACATCTTTTTTGGGTGTTAATTCTAGAAGGTTTTGTAGGTCTTCATAGAACTGTTCAACTTCAGCTTCTTCAGCATTACTGGTTGGGGCATAGACTCGAATTACCGTGATATTGAATGGTTTGCCTTGGAAACGAACAGAGATCATTCTGTCATTTTTGAGATTGCATCCAAGTACTGCATTTTGGACTCTTTTGTTGACTATGATGGCTACTCCATTTCTTCTAAGGGATTCCTGCCCTTGGTAGTAGATATAATGGTCATCTGAGTTAAATTCACCTATTCCTGTCCATTTTAGTTCACTGGTTCCTAGAATGTCAGTGTTCACTCTTGTCATCTCCTGTTTGACCACTTCCAATTTGCCTTGATTCATGGACCTAACATTCCAGGTTCCTATGCAATATTGCTCTTTACAGCATCGGACCTTGCTTCTATCACCAGTCACATCCACAACTGTGTGTTGTTTTTGCTTTGGCTCCATCCCTTCATTCTTTCTGGAGTTATTTCTTCACTGATCTCCAGTAGCATATAGGGCACCTACTGACCTGGGGAGTTCATCTTTCAGTGTCCTATCTTTTTGCCTTTTCATACTGTTCATGGGGTTCTCAAGGCAAGAATACTGAAGTGGTTTGCCACTCCCTTCTCCAGTGGACCACATCTGTCAGACCTCTCCTCCATGACCTGTCCATCTTGGGTGGCCCCACATGGAATGGCTTAGTTTCACTGAGTTAGACAAGACTGTGGTTCATGTGATCAGATTGGCTAGTTGTCTGTGATTGTGGTTTCAGTCTGTCTGCCCTCTGATGCCCTCTCTCAGTGCCTACCATCTTACTTGGTTTTCTCTCACCTTGGATGTGGGGTATCTTTCTCATATTGGCATAAATGTGACTAATCTGCTGTAGGTGGCAAAGGGAAAGGACAGTAAGATGTTCAGATATCTAGATGGGAAGGGGTTATCAAGGTGTGGTAAAGCACAGTATAGGAGTAAGAAGAGTTTTAGGAAGAACAGTGTGGGTTTTGAAAAACATGGTCGTGAGATTCCAGTGATATCCAAGTGAAGTTGGGTATTCACTTGGTTTCCCAAGAGAATTTGACCATTTACCAATTGCATTTGAGTCTGAAACTGAGCCAGAGGTCTAGAATGGAAAGATAAACTTGGAAATCACCGGTGTATCCATGGGCAGTTGAGACTAAGAGGGTGAAGAGATTGCTTTTGAGAGTATAGAATAATGGAGCTTTGGAACCTTTACCTGTTAGACTCAAAGAAGTAGAAGACAACTGGAAGGAGAGGTTTGGGGATAGCCCACATAATCTTCTATGGTCTCTGCTTCATTTCAGCTAACTCAGGGGAGATGAAACCAGTCAATACTAAAGGAAATGAACCCGGAACATACACTTGGAGGACTGATGCTAAAGCTGAAGCTCCAATACCTTGATTGAAGGCAGGAGGAGAAGAGGGCAACAGAAGATGAGATCACCGGGTGGCATCATCGATTCAATGGACGTGAGTTTGAGCAAGCTCTGGGAGATTAGTGAAGGGCAGGGAAGCTTGGCGTGCTGCAGTCCCTGGGGTTGCAAAGTGTCAGACGTGACTGAGTGACTGAACAACAATAAAGGGAAGGATAACGAAGAGAGAGGGTGTCATGACGGTGCTCTGGGATCACACTGCCTCAGTCAGCACCACATCCTGGCTGTATGACCCAGGACAGTCAATCTCTCTGAGCCTTACTTTCCACATCTGTAAAAGGGGTAACCATAATTGTTTTATTGTTTTTCCAGTGGTCATGTATGGATGTGAGAGTAGGACTGTGAAGAAAGCTGAGTGCTGAAGAATTGATGCTTTTGAACTGTGGTGTTGGAGAAGACTCTTGAGAGTCCCTTGGACTGCAGGGAGATCCAACCAGTCCATCTTAAAGCAGATCAGTCCTGGGTGTTCATTGGAAGGACTGATGCTGAAGCTGAAACTCCAATACTTTGGCCACCTCATGCAAAGAGTTAACTCATTGGTAAAGACCCTGATGCTGGGAGGGATTGGGGGCAGGAGGAGAAGGGGACGACAGAGGATGAGATGGCTGGATGGCATCACGGACTCAATGGACACGAGTTTGGGTAAACTCCAGGAGCTGGTGATGGACAGGGAGGCTTGGCATGCTGCGGTTCATGGGGTCACAAAGAGTTGGACATGACTGAGTGACTGAACTGAACTGAACTGAGGACTAAATGAGATTATGTATCTAAGGCTCTAGCCTCTGGAAAGCTCTACTAATAATAAGATAAGCTATTATCAATGTTTTTTTCTGTGGAAACTTAGTGAGGCCAGAGGCTCATCAACTTTCAGTGAGTATTTCACTGAGGCAGTGCTGAGGACTCTGAAATCTTTTCAGATCCTCAGATCCCCAGCGAGGGTGTGATCTGGGCAAAGATGATTACATTATTTTTCTGTCTTACACTTATTTTCCTAGAAAATATTTCTCAAGGCAGATGAGAGCCTTTGTATTTTCAAGCTTTAAAAATCAATTATTTCTGAGTTATTCTGCATATATGAAAAGCTCCAAATTAATTTCTACTGAATTTTCTTTTCTGTGATCAACGAAGAGGTCAGCCAGTAGAAGCTATGATATTCTAAACTAGTGCTGTGTACAGCCCCTCAGAGTTCTAATTGCCTTAATTCTCTATAATTCTATTCTGAGAACCGGCATCTTTTTGTACAGCCTTAAACATCTCAGGTTCTTAATATATGCATGAATGACAAAATGTTAATGCACAATTCATGTCGCCGGGTTTACATGTGATAATTCTGCACAGAAAAAAGCCTTAAAATACAGAAGCCCTGGTCCCAAATGTTCTCTATTCTCATAACACAGAAGGAGACAAAACCTCAGAACAGAGGTGGATCACGATATTCCTCGCTCATTCATTATATACAGTATCTCTGCCCTGGCCTTTAGATTTCCCCGTATACCTCAGGAAAATGTGGGGAGATGGATTGAACCAGCGTCTAGAGGTAAATGATGCCACATTGCATTACCTGAGTCGCTATCTCCCCAATAGCTTTTTCTCCCCCCTCCTTTTTTTCCCCAAAAGAGAACATCTTTGGAAATTGAGAATATTCAGTGAACAGAACTCATAAATCAAATCATTATCGTTAATAATCAAAGTGAGACGTTGTAAGAAATAGCAAATTAATCACAACTGGCAGGTGAAGCTACTTCCAGCCTATGTGCTCTCTGCATACTAAAGGGAACAGAATTTTCCCCTGTGTGGTTTTATTTTTTATTACTTTCTCAGTGAACACCGAACTTTTTGGTGAACTGGGAACTATATTCAAACCCAAATTTCCATACTATAGGTACGATTGATTCTGTTTAATGAAACCGTTTTCAGAACCACTTTGGATCCATTATAAGCTACACGATGATCTAAAGTACTTTGCTAATACTGACACCGTATATTTAAAATTGAAGGCATTTTCTAGAGAAGAAAAATAAGGAGTGGTATTACAAATGTGTATTTAACTTACTATTTATGTCCTGCTTTTTTGGTCTTAATTCTTTTATTTTCTTGTTTTTGTCTTTTTTTAAAAATAATAATTATTTGACAAGCTATAACCATAGTTTAAATGCCTTTTTTGGGGAAAATCTAAGAAAAATTTAAACATAATATCTTCTACTCTCATAATAGCTTTCAGGAGCACAATACTTTGAATTCTGAGAACACTTGATTTATTCTGGAAAAAAAAAAATGTTTTCTAGCATAATGTTACTTTTCTGACTTTCCTGTGAAGAATGACTTTCTTTAATAGGGAGAATGTGAATCCAGAACAATTTAAGTCCTGTCCAACCACATAGCAATTCTGGGTTCAAATTCAGAGAACCTGTAATCCCTGAGCCGGCTAGCACTAGCAGTGTTGTCAGAATTTTTGGTTTTGACTGACACTTCAAAAGCCATGTAAATTTTAAAAAAATAGTAAAAAATAAACACTAATTTGTGGATTATATTTTTACTTCCATATTTAATTAAAATTTACTGAGTGATAAATGCATTAGTGATTTCAGAAGGTTCAGAAATATAATAAGCTCTAGAGAGAAAGGCAAACAAAACATGTAGGGATTAGAAGAAAATAGAAATAAAAAGCAAAGTATATTTGAGGATTGAGAAACATAATATTTCAGTAAAGCCCATGTGGTTATAAGAGTCTGTGCTTTTGGTAGGCATAACTTAACTAAGAAATGAAGGAGAAACACTGAGACTGTCTTTTTCTTTTACCCAGAATAATTTTTCCTTCCATGACTGTTACCAATTACCTTAGCTCAATTCAATAATCCTCATCAGTACTCCAGGAGTTTAACTAGAAAGTAATATTAAGGACCTAAATGTTGGGGTTTTGTGAAAGTAGAATTCTCAAAATCTTTTCAGCAGATTCCTGAATTATTCAAGGGTGTCAGTATATATTTCTTTCCTATCACCTATATATGGGCATTTTCTTCCTTTTGAAAGCATCTCAATTCAGTAGGAAAGCAAACAGTGATTCTATGATATGTATTCTCTTGAAGGCAGACTGGGAAAGTGGTTCTGAAATAGATAAATGCATTTTCTTTCTCTAACATTACATATGTTGGTTACTACTTCCTAACAATTTTCTGGCCTTTTTTTTTTTTCCAGTTTATGTTTGTGGCACAATTTTCTTTTTTGTCCTTGACTTTCTCCACTAACCTTTCATTGTGGGAAATCGTTCAACATGACAAAGTTGTTTCCTACTTCTGATGAGCTCTTCACTGAGGACCCAGCCCTCTCTGGAGCATTCTGATGCCCTAGAAACCCCAAAGGTAGTTTGAAGGGATAAAATCCCAACTTGTTAATGATGCAGACATTTCTCAAAAGATACAATCATTTCCGTCTGAATAGCTCATTACATCAATTAACTGTGAGAAAGACACTGGCTCCTTTTGGGAGGAGCACGCAGCTCTTAATATTTCACTACTTAATGTTAAGAGGAAAAGCCAAGTAGCATGTATGGCATAAGTTTGTCCTTTTGGTTCGTGTTTTGCAGTATTTGAGACAGCTTGTTAGAAGATGCAATGTGTCTCTTTCTAATTTGATCCGGAATATGAAGGAATGAGAGATGAATACATTTGGTTCCATAACATCTCCTCATTGAATTCCCCAAAACATTCTGTTCATACTTCCTTGACCCTGGAGAATAGCTTTTATGGTTTGAAACCATTGATAAAGCAGACAATCAATTATAACTTTCAAGGATCACATAGGCAGGTTTCTTGACTGTCTGCTGGTATATATATATATATTTTTAAGCATTTCTGATGTGTGAATAATAAAATGTCATTATTAAGAAAACACTAAATAAGACTGCAAACCATGGACAAGCAAGGAATAAAACGGATTCTCTGACATGATCGACTGGCTAATACAGACTTTCCTTCTTTTCCTTTCTTTTCTCTCACATTCAGGCACACCCTCAGCTTCTGTTTTTCGTCACTCACGCAGGGCTTCCACAGAAACTTAAGCTTTTGTGGCCGATTACCCAGGATTTAATTACATGGATGTAAAATAGTGCCTGGGTAAATAATGCACGTGGGGTTATTCAATAACACAAGGAAAGTAAAGCGATTGCATATCTCCTTGAATCAGGAATATTAATTAATCATATGATGAGAATGCAACATTCTATTTACCAGTGCAAGAGGCTGCCAAGATCTTTCTGACTTTAATAATTGCGCATGCTGTTGTGGGAGGAAAAAATTAATTTAGTTATTAAATTGGAGGGTGATTTTTCCTGTCATGGAGGAGTTGGAAAGTAGCCAGGCCATAACGTGAAAGTTATGAGGCTTGGGGTATGGATTACTTTTATTGAAAGCCTTCTCCACCTTTAGTTAAAGAAAAGTATAAAAGTGTTGGAATGGGACACAAAGCTTGTTTCTCATGCATGCTGATCACAAAGCAGTCAAGCTTTTTTCCATCTTGTCCCATGTGGATTGCAGTGGAACAGTGCACTTGGGGATGCCCCTCTCTTAAGGTACACACCAGCTTGTGGATATGCTTGTGGCCGTGTACCCGCTGCAGTCACACGATGGGAGCAGAGATCTTCACAAAGGCAGAGCATTTCAGGGAAGCGCAGGTCCATGCATGGAGGGCTGTGGCAGCAAGGAATGTGATGTCTTCCCATCTGACTTTCTTGCATCATCATCTTTACAGGCTTTTCCTGTTCCTTTTCCCTCTCTACCTTCAGTTTTTAAATTCCCTCTTGCAAGGACCACCTCGAAGGCCTCTACTGATCAGCTCAACCTGAGGAGAATTTGCTTCTGTTGCTTCCCCATCTTCTCCTGTCCTTCTTTTCCTTCTTTTACCAGGACTTGAACTCAGTTCAATTTGGAGCCTTTCCCAGACCCTAAGTAGCATACGTGTATGCTCTATATTCGGAGAAGGCAATGGCACCCCACTCCAGTACTCTTGCCTGGAAAATCCCATGGACAGAGGGACCTGGTAGGCTGAAGTCCATGGGGTTGCAAAGAGTCAGACATGACTGAGCAACTTCACTTTCACTTTTCACTTTCATGCATTGGAGAAGGAAATGGCAACCCACTCCAGTGTTCTTGCCTGGAGAATCCCGGGGATGGGGTCGCACAGAGTCGGACACGACTGAAGTGACTTAGCAGCATGCTCTATATTTGGGCTTCCCTAGTAGCTCAGTTGCTAAAGAATCTGCTTGCACTGCAGGAGACCCCAGTTTGATTCCTGGGTCAGGAAGATCCTCTGGAGAAGGGATCAGCTACCCACTCAGTGTTCTTGGGCTTCCCTGGTGGCTCAGATGGTAAAGAATCCTCCAGCAGTTTGGGAGACTTGGGTTCAAACCCTGGGTTGGGAAGATCCCCTGGAGAAGGGAAGGGCTACCCACACCAGTATTCTGGCCTGGAGAATCCCCATGGACAAAGGAGTCTGGCGGGCTGCAGTCCGTGGGTTTCAAAGAATCAGACATGACTGAGCAAGCAAGCATGAATGCTCTATGTCTATGTAGGTATCACTTTTTAGCTCCTGCTAAACTTCTTAAGGGTAGAGATAGATTCTTCCAATCTTTGCAGTCCTAAGTGGTACATAGAGGTCTTTTTACATCTTGGTTTTTAACCATTACCCATTGTTTTCGTTTGGAAGAACAGGGAAAGAGGGGTGGAAGTGTAACTACTCATCCCAGCAATTCATTAGCAAATATATCTTTCAGCAAGTCATCTATGATTCTGGTCCCTAGTGCCTTCATTGTAAAGAGTTACATCCTATGCTGCTGCTGCTGGTACGTCGCTTCAGTCGAGTCAGACTCTGTGCAGCCCCACAGACGGCAGCTCACCAGGCTCCTCTGTCCCTGGGATTCTCCAGGCAAGCATACTGGAGTGGGCTGCCATTTCCTTCTCCAATTATCCATACCTCTAAGTAACTAATATTGTATGATCTGATACTGTATGCTTATTTCATTTGGTCTATTCAAAGTACAATGTTTTCCCCAAGACACCTAAAAGCTTTCATAGAAATTGTTTAATAGGAATGAAATAGAAGGGTTTAATGGAAAATAGTTTAGTAGAACTAGAAGACAGGAACTATAATTTGAGTAGAAGAGAGAACTATGTATTTTTGGCTTATTATTTATTATACACATCTTGAATTTATATTAAACATTGAATGTAATTTTTCTATTTTTCCTTGTATTTAATAATTCCTGAATTAACCAAATTTGAGAGTAACTAATTAAGTATATATGCTAATACATGCTGAATTAATATATTTGCAATAAATTTTAATATATGCATATATTAATATTCACAAAATATTATGTTTGGATTCTAATTGGCTTTTCTTTAGAAAATATGGTGTTCAGAGTTTCATTTGAAATTTGGAATTTCAAATTTCATTTGGAATTTGATATTCCAAATTCAACACATCTTTAAACATTTGGGATCCTAACATTTAGCCATGGTCTATTACATGTTAAAAGATGCCGTCTCAAATTTCTGTCCAGCTCCTTAATTTCATTTGACTATCCATCTCTATCTCCTGCTGAACCTTGAGGGAATTTTAAAGAAACCCAGAAGCATTCACCTGAAGCTAGAATTTCCACATTTCCTTCTCTCAACACATATTTCCATACTTGCTTCTAAAGAATTGAATAGAAAAGAGGTTTACGATGCTTTCTGAGGGGAGTCCTGAGTGTCAACAGTATTAAACACTTAATATATAAACAACTTTAAGAAAATCCAGACCTGGGGCAAATAATTAAAGGCAGAACTTCAAAACAGGTCTGTTGATATTACCTGTGTGGGAAGAGAATCACAGCTTTGGGCTTGAGGGACTTTGTCATATTCATTAAAAACTGGAAACCACCATTCTTATATTTTGACAGACTACTAGATCATGGAACAGAGTAGATAGCCAGGAAATAAACTCCTCCATGCAGGGATTTTTGACAACAATGTAAAGTCAGTTCAGTGAAGAAAGAATCATCTTCCAACAAAAGATACTGGAAAAATTGGATCAGTTCAGTTCAGTTCTGTCACTCAGTAGCGTCTGACTCTTTGGACCCCATGAACTGCAGCATGCCAGGATTCCCTGTCCGTCACCAATTCCTGGAGCTTACTCAAACTCATATCCATTCAGTTGGTGATGCCATCCAATCATCTCATCCTCTGTTGTCCCCTTCTCCTCCCATCTATCCCAGCATCAGGGTCTTTTGAAATGAGTCAGTTTTTTACACCAGATGGCCAAAGTATTGGAGTTTCAGCTTCAGCATCAGTCATTCCAATGAATACTCAGGACTGATTTCCTTTAGGATGCACTGGTTGGATCTCCTTGCAGTCCAAGGGAGTCTCAAGAGTCTTCTCCAACACCACAGTTCAAAAGCATCAATTCTTTGGTGCTCAGCTTTCCTTATAGCTCAATTCTCACATCCATACATGACTACTGGAAAAACCATAGCTTTGATTAGATGGACCTTTGTTGACAAAGTAATGTCTCTGCTTTTCAATATGCTGTCTAGGTTGGTCATAACTTTTCTTCCAAGGAGCAAATGTCTTCTAATTTCATGGCTGCAGTCACCATCTGCAGTGATTTTGGAGCCCCCCAAAATAAAGTCTTTCACTGTTTCCATTGTTTCTCCATCTATTTTCCATGAGTGATGGGACAGGATGCAATGATTTTAGTTTTCTGAATGTTGAGTTTTAAGCCAACTTTTCACTCTCCTCTTTCACTTTCATCATGAGGCTCTTTAGTTCTTCTTTGCTTTCTCCCATAAGGGTGGTGTCATCTGCATATCTGAGGTTATTGATATTTCTGCCAGCAATCTTGATTCCAGCTTGTACTTCTTCCAGTACAGCATTTCTCATGATGTACTCTGCATATAAGCTAAATAAGCAGGGTGACAGTATACAGCCTTGACGTACTCCTTTCCAATTTTGGAACCAGTCCATTGTTCCATGTCTTGTTCTCATTGCTGCTTCTTGACCTGCATACAGATTTCTCAGGAAGCAGGTTGGGTGGTCTGGTATTCCCATCTCTTGAAGAATTTCCCACAGTTTGTTGTGATCCACACAGTCAAAGGCTTTAGTAGAGTCAATGAAGCAGAAGTAGATGTTTTTCTGGAATTCTCTTGCTTTTACTATGATCCAACGGATGTTGGTAAGTTGATCTCTGGTTCCTCTACCTTTTCTAAATCTAGCTTGAACATCTGGAAGTTCTTGGTTCACATACTGTTGAAGCCCGACTTGGAGAATTTTAAACATTATTTTGCTAGCATGTGAGATGAGTGCAATTGTGCGGTAGTTTGAGCATTCTTTGACATTGCCTTTCTTTGGGACTGGAATGAAAACTGACCTTTTCCAGTCTTGTGGCCACTGCTGAGTTTTCCAAATTTGCTGGCATATTGAGTGCAGCACTTTCACAGTACCATCTTTTAGGATTTGAAATAGCTCAACTGGAATTTCACCACCTCTACTAGCTTTGTTCGTAATGATGCTTCTTAGGCCCACTTGACTTCACATTCCAGGATGTCTGGCTCTAGGCGAGTAATCACACCATCATGGTTATCTGGGTCATGAAGATCTTTTTTCTATAGTTCTTCTGTGTATTCTTGCCACCTGTTCTTAATATCTTCTGCTTCTGTTAAGCCCATACCATTTCTGTCCTTTATTGTGCCCATCTTTGCATGAAATGTTACCTTGGTATCTCTAGTTTCCTTGAAGAGATCTCTAGTCTTTCCCATTTTGTTGTTTTCCTCTATTTCTTTGTATTGATCACTGAAGAAGGCTTTCTTATCTCTCCTTACTATTCTTTGGAACTCAGCATTCAAATGGGTATATCT
The DNA here is from genome assembly GCF_019320065.1 of Cervus canadensis. NCBI lineage: Eukaryota > Metazoa > Chordata > Mammalia > Artiodactyla > Cervidae > Cervus > Cervus canadensis. The sequence continues at coordinate 6,369,502 of NC_057395.1, read as the reverse complement.
TTCCTTTTCTCCTTTGCTTTTAGCTTGCATATTAATGTGCAAATAAATAGTAAACTTTGATCCATACCTTTCACCCTTGCATCATATCTAACATGACTATGAATCTATAATTCCTCCAAACAAACAGCCCATTCTATCAGCCCTACCCTGACCTACCCTATAAGAGAAGAGCAGAGGAAATGTTTAAACTGACAGTAGCAATCCTACCAACTTGTAGCCAAATAAGGAGGGAGGGCTTATTGGATGATGAAAATTGAGAAGTGGGAGAGTTTGGGAGAGGTGAGGAAAAGCACATGGTTAGAAATTGATCGGTACTAGTGGGGCAGTTTAGTAAAGGGAACATGTACCTGGGCTGCTGAGTAGTTGGCATTACTGCAGTCAGCCAAGACCCATGAGAATATGCACCCAACACTTGAGAAGGAGTCAGTTCAATTCAGTTGCTCAGCTGTGTCCGACTCTTTGTGACCCCATGGACTGCAGCACGCCAGGCTTCCCTGTCCATCACCAACTCTCAGAGCTTGCTCAAACTCATGTCCATCGAGTCGGTGACACCATCCAACCATTTCATCCTTTGTTGCCCCCTTCTCCTCCTGCCTTCAATCTTTCTCAGCATCAGAGTCTTTTCCAATGAGTTACTTCTTTGCTCAGGTGACCAAAGCATTGGAGCTTCAGCTTCACTATCAGTGCTTCCAATGAATATTCAGGACTGATTTCCTTTAGGATTGACTGGTTGGATCTCCTTGCTGTCCAAAGGACTCTCAAGAGTCTTCTCCAACACCACAGTTCAAAAGCATCAATTCTTTGGTGCTCAGCTTGCTTTATAGTCCAACTCTCATATCCATACATGACTACAGGAAAAACCATAGCTTTGACTATACAGAGTTTTGTCAGCAAAGTAATGTCTCTGCCTTTTAATATGCTGTCTAGGTTGAAAAGGAGTAAGGATCAATATTAGAAGTCTCTATTAAGGAGATAAACAAGTCAGTCCTAAAAATCAACCTTGAATATTCATTGGAAGGATTGAGGCTGAAGCTCCAATACTTTGGCCACCTGATGCAAAGAGCTGACTCATTGGAAAAGACTCTGATGCTGGGAAAGATTGAGGGCAGGAGGAGGGGGGGGGGTGATAGAGGATAAGATGGTTGGATGGCATCACCAACTGGATGGACATGAGTTTGAACAAGCTCCGGGAGTTGGTGATGGACAGGGAGGCCTGGCGTGCTGCAGTCCATGGGGTCGCAATGAGTCGGACATGACTGAGTGACTGAACTGAACTGACTCCTTCTCAAGTGTAGGGTGCGTGGTCTCATAGGTCTTGGCTGTTTGCAATAAGGCCAACAACTCAGCAGCCCAGGTACCGGTCATCTTTACTAAACTGAGCCATCAATGCTTATCTTAGTTCAAGGGAAGGGAAATAGTCATAAAAATCAAAAGTAGGCACTAAGAATGAAGTCTTCTGGGCCTTTTAGTGAGAAAGTTAAATTCCACTTAGAAGTCTTCCCTTTTAGAATATCAAGAAATGCTTGATGTATTTTAAAATATTTTAATCAAAACTATTTTCTTAAATGTTGCTTATAAGGGGCAAACTATCATTTGGGAAAGCTATTATGCTGAAAGATTATTCCCTGAGAGTTTTAGATAGCCAGTGTTTTACTTTATGTGTTGTGTGCTCTGCTCAGTCACTTGAGTTGTGTCAACTCTTTGTGACCCCATGGACTGTAGCCCACCAGGCTCCTCTGTCAGTGCTGGAGTGGCTTGCCATTTCCTTCTCAAGGGGATCTTCCTAGACCAGGGGTTGAACCTGCATTTCCTGCATCTCCTGTGTTGCATGTAGATTCTTTACCTGCTGAACCATTGAGGAAGCCCATTTTACTTTATTCCATTTATTTCCCCAAGCAATCCATTGTTTCCTTTTGTGAAGATAAATGTTAATCAAAATACTTACAATTATATGGGAAATAGTTTCAGACAGAGGAGAAATTTTTTTTACAAATGACTTTGTTAATCAAAATCACTTTTGCTTTTTGTTTAATTCCTTATTGTCACATTAGCATTTTTAAAAGGTACTAAACTAAATATTTTGAGAACTGAATATCTTATTCTAAGTTCAGTATTATATATAATGACTTTTTATCAAACTCCTAATCAATAAAATCCATTTTAAGTATTTTTATGCACAAAGCATTGCATCAGTGTAATTCAAGTTGATTTAATACCTTGTATTAAATAAAGGGGTAGCCTACCCCTTCTCCAGGGGATCTTCCTGATTCAGGAATCAAACTCATGTCTCCTGCATTACAGGCATATTCTTTACCAGCAGAACTGCCAGGAAAGCCCTCCTACTTCACTCCCCACCCCCAAGTCTGGAAGGATTTATTCAAGTATTTACAACTGCAGACAGAAACCAGTGTTATCATTGTGTTTTGATTAATTTGACTTGGTTTGGGCAATAATTTCATAACTGACCGTAACATTTTCTGAGTTTTATTCTAATATGTCACTATGATACTTGGGTTATTCCTAGGCTAAAAACTTGAAAATGTGTGTGAAATAACCTAGTGATAAAACAATTTGCTATTGGTCAGAAGAGTGGGGTCCTAGCCTCAGTTTCAACTGAGCAAGTCTTTGATTCTGGTTCTGTTCTTCTCAATAGAAAATCTTAGTTGGACTGGCCTTAAAGGATCTCTAGCTTTAAAAGTCTAGGAGTAAATAAGAAACACCGTACTCTTTGGGCAGGTATGGTTTGCTCAATCTACCTGTATGAACCCTGAGTTTTCTTTTTTATGTGTAAACACATGAATAGTGAGGTTACCAGGTGGCCCAGATGAATCTGCCTGCAATGCAGGAGACCTGGGTTTGATCTCTGGGTTGGGAAGATCTCCTGGAGAAGGGAGAATGGAAACCTACTCCAGTATTCTTGCCTGGAGAATTCCACGGACAGATGATCCTGGCAAACTACAGAGCATGGGGTTGCAAAGAATCAGACACGACTGAGCGACTAACACAAACATAAGTAGTAAGTGGGTTATCCTCCTCTGGCATTTATTCTGCTTTTAGGAACACACAGAGAAGGTGTACTTTTCAAAATTTCAATATCACTCAGCTCCGTTGACATTAATATTAATGTTAATTGTGCTGCCTTGTGGAATTTGTTATGTTAGCGCTTTATTAAGACAACGTTAAAGTAGATCAGCATAGTATCTGATAGCTCACAGCTCACAGTAGCTTAGCCAAATAACTTAATGTTGCCTACTAAGAAAGAACCACTCAAAGAAGTATTCATAGATTTGTTCTCATATCATCCCTGAGTAGTGGGTTTTTTCTTCCCCCAGAGCTTTTTATCTGTCACATGCATTGAAGGTAAGATCATGTCATAAATTCTTTTTCATACTGAACTGTTGGAAATGGCCCCTGAGCAGTTACTGGTGGGGCCACTAAGATTGGTTTCCTGTTGTTTCAATAAGATTGACACTAAGATCAACCTAAGATTGACATTTTGTGAGACTGACACATTTATTGTGTCAAACATTCCAGCAGAGAGCAACTCTGAATAGTTATGCATCTTGACTGTGCTCACATCAGGAACAGTGTGATTTTTTAATTTTGATGGCTTAATTCATCTCTATTTTCAAATTTTTCTATTTATCATTTCAATAAAATTATTTGAAAATAATTAAAAATTTCGAAGACTTTTTCTTTATCCTTGTATTGAGGAATTGTGTGCCTCTTAAGTCGCTTCAGTTGTGTCCAACTCTTTTCAACCCCATGGACTGTAGCCTATCAGGCTCCTCTGTCCAGGGGATTCACCAGGCAAGAATCCTGGAGTGGGTTGCCATGCCCTCCTACAGGAGGTCTTCCTGACCCAGGGATCAAACCCGTGTCTCTTATGTCTCCTGCGTTGGCAGGAGGGTTCTTTACCAAAAGAACCCAGTTCTTTATTACTATTGGTTCTTTACTATTAGCACCAAAATCTCCCCCTAATTAATGTTTTGATACATACATATGTGTGTGTGTGTGTGTGTGTGTATATATATGCCACCATCTCCACAATCCAGGTACAAACATGTCCCGAAAGTAACATTGCCACAAGGGAGCTAGTTGACTATAAGATAACTTGATTTCCACCCTGAGGTCCCCTGACAAAAAACTTGACCAAATATTATTATTAACACAAAACTGAAATCATTACTTAATATACCACTATCTATAATGTGATTTTTTATTCTCTTCAATTGCCATAGTAGAAATAGTAGCTAGAATTTCTGATTTCAGTCCCTGTCCTTTCAAATACTAGCTCCATGATCTTAGGAAGAAGTTAGCTTCTCAGTTACAAAATGTATAAATTGACAATTACTGCTATAGCATAAGGTGTATTTGAAAATAAGATGCTGTAATTGATGTATGAATCCATTGTAAGCGCTCTAAAGGCAATTTTTTAAAATGCAAGGTATTATCATTTTCCCTGGCTGGTTTCTTCTCATATTTAAATGAAGGCATCAGTGTAAACCATTGCCCTGCTAAGCTTTGCTCATTTACTATTTTGTGAATGTCATACTTAGGTAGATAAGTCACACTGTGCACATTACATTCATAATAATCTTCTCTTTATACAGGAGACATCACTTGCCTCCATAAGCACAAACTATGGGAACAGACCATAACTTGAACTTAGAAGCTAAGAAAGATAGAGGACTAGTGAAACTGGAGTTTCCCTATCTTACCATCACTGTTACGGAAAACAAACAAAAAACAAAGTGAGGAGACAATAAAGTAGATAGCCAAAAGACATCTAAAAAAAGAGGGGGCACTCTATAAACTATAGAGAAATTCAGCTTTACAGCCCATGTTTTCTAAATGCTCACCATGAGACAGGAAATATCACTATCTTCTAGGGCTGACCGAATTGTTGGATTAGCTCAGCCTAGAAATCGAGTTGTGGGGCAAGATACCCACTGCTTTTCTGAGGTTCCGAGTGGACAAGAGCCATGCTGCAAATCAGAGAAAGATTTTCTACAAAAAGAGGTTCAGCCTCTAAGAAGCTCTCCACCAGCAAAGAGGATTGTGCAAAGCAGCCTGTTCCGTAAGTGCATTTACAGGATTTGTCTACTGTGATTAACAATATAAACAATATGAAAATGATCATTGACACTGGGGGAATGTAGTCTAAAAGATCCATTTTAAGCGTGCTTTTGAAAGCACTTTTTGTAATATCAACGTTATTTAGGAAAACTTGAGGAAGATGGCTTTGGAAATTCTTTTTTCCCGAGGCTGTTTGTTTTTCACATGAGAAAACGCATCCTCCCTTCTGGTTTGTCCTGAGAACAAATTACTCTAAAATGGTTTAAAGAATAAGGGAGATTGTTTATCTTGCTATATTTAATAGAATAATACAAAGCTGCAAGCTTTGACTACTTAATAAGGAAAAGATCTTCTGCCATCATGTGGAATGTCGGAGAATCTTCCCTTGTTTGATGTTTTGTTCCTTTGCTGGCTTTTCTATGAAATACGTTGAATTTCCTGATAGAAGAGTGATTTTTATTAGTATTACCACAAATAAAAATGCTTAAAAATCTTGAGGAAAACAAAGTGAAGGGATTTCAAAAAGATTAAAATTGATAATTTGGGTTCTACCTTTCCCAGATTTAATATACAGATTTAAGTGGAAAAGAAATCTTCCAACTAAGGGAAAAAACCACAGACTAGAGATGCGTAATGTCTTCTGTATAGTCCCTCTTTATTCCCCTGGGGACTTTTTTTTTTTTTAATGGGGAAGATATTTACAAGTCTGTCTCAACTGATCGAATGGTTACACTTTATTTTACTGCTTCCTTGGGATATTATTTTGTAGCCAGAGTTATCCTTTATGCAAAATCATTTAGTGTTACCAGTGCTTCTTTTTCTTTTAGCAATTCTCATCTCAGCCTAGTTATTAAATACATGTCTCCAGTTTCCTCACCCGGATCTCTCTTTTCATCTCATTGATTCTTTTCAGAGATGGGGGTGACCCACTTCTCTCTAATAAAGGTTAGAGATGTCAGGTAGCTGGGAAAAACCTCCTGCCAACAAAATGATAATGCTTGACTTTATCTGCCACACAGGGACCATATTCAAAGGAAATTTTTGACCAAGTTGCCATTCAAGCTTAATTTATATGCTAGAAAGAGCCTTCACCAGATGCCACGTATTTCTTGTTGAAGTGATTCATCATATTCCGCAAGTAACACAGTCACCTCTCACGTGGGAAAAGTAGTGGAAGAAATGCAATAAGAAAGGGGACAGCTTTCAGTGAAAAGGAGAATGGCTCCAAATTATCCCTTATTACGGGATTAAAAAAAAAATGATGTCAGCAGCAGGAAAGACATTGTTAAGAATTGTTGCTGACTTTGCAAGTACCATTTTTAAATGACATTTCCAGTTTTTCATGGAGGAATATGTCTATATGTAGTTGGACTTATATGGCAGATGCAATTTTCCACTCCTTCATCTAATTTTCCACACAGTTTCATCTCTCTTTGCTCCTTTACATGCTCTATGGAAAACTCACTTTTTTCCCTGAATTATAGAGTTCTAGGAGTGAAGGAGTTAAACCTATTTCTTTAAGTGAGGGGAAAGTTGTTTCCTGCAAATATATCTCAGGAGCCTCGGAGAAATGTTCTGCTAGATTAGGCTGATTGAAAAACTCCACTGATAAAGAAGGAAATGAAGAAGTAGTACCTGGAACCGTCTCCTTCATCCTCTCTGGAAGACTGTGGTCAATCCATCATTTTAAACTGTTGCTCACAACTCACATTTTCAATAGGATCTTTTCCAACTGAATTATATATGATTCACATTATAAACACCCAATTCCTTTACCTTCTTTAAAAGTATGCAATTTATTTTAAATACATCTGTGGATATGGGGTATGTATGTTTGTATGCATGTGTGTGTGAGTGTGCATATGTGTGCACATATGTGTGTGCACATTTTCCCATTAAGATGACTAAGGCAAGTGAGATGACTGGAGCAGAACAAGGTTATTCAGTTTTCATTCAGCATACCTTATTGTGTATCTTCTATGTGTTCAGGACACTTAGTCACCGATCCATAGAAATACTTGTGATACCTCGTTACCAAGGATTTATCAAGCAGTTAGAAATTTAGGACTAACAGAGGTGAAACAATTGGTTGGTAAGGTTGTGGAGGGCTTTTCTTGATGCATATTTTATAGAATAAACTTCAATCCCTCTTATAAAATGAGCACAGAAGGATAACAATTTATCAAATCATTGGGCACTTTCCCTCCCCACTTAAGAGTTCTTGCAGTTACTCGCCCATCATTTGACCACCAGGCTCCTCTTAGTATGGGAGGAACTGATCTGTGTTTGGAATATATCCTGTTGCTTCAGCTCTTATTAATGATTTTTATCTGGAATCTTTAGTTATAAGCTGAGTTCCTAGGAGTCAAGGGTGAAATCCTCTCTATTTTGAGTTATGTGTCTGTAGTGTTCTGTAAAGTGTTATGTCCACAGGAGATATTTGCTGTGTGTTTATCACAATGACTGTGTGATAAAGAGCTAAGAAAAAGTGCCCGTGCGCTGCAGAATTGCTTGGGCAAAAGGGAGAAAGACCAAAGAAGAGAAATATAAAAGAAAAAAGAAATGATATCGGAAAGAGCAAATTGTTGATATTTGTTGTCTTTGCTATCGCAGTGAGACCTATTTAAATAGAAGGGTACAGATAGGAATTTGGTATCAAGTCAATTTACTCTGTGCTCCAAAGTCGCTCTTTGATAGTGAAATATTTGAAAGCACCCTCGACTTTTGATGTATGGCTTTCTGACTCAAACTGATAAAGCCAGAGGCCAAAGATCTTACCATTGTCTTTCTTTAATTCACTAATGAATGTAATGATCCTGTCCGTTGATAATTAGTACTTGTTACGATGATGCCCATTTGTCCTGAATTCTTGGTGGGCTGGCTGCTATTGCCCCTGGATAGTTTTAAGTTTTTCTCAGTTCAAACACTGTCAAGCTGTCAATGCACACCCTTTCAAGTAAAAGCAATGAGTTTACATTTCTGCCTCATAAATCAGCACAAATACGTGATACACAATTATCCTTCCTGGAAATTATAAGAATTACATATCACTCGGGAAAATAGGGACTTAGTCATTTATAACATCATCAACTTTCAGCTGTAGATCTCGATGAGTCACTTCCTGAGGTTCACAAAAATAAGCCCTCATTGTTTCACACACACACACGCACACACACACACACACACACACACACACACATACACACACACACAATCCATTAACCTGAGTTATTTGCAGATTTTCTTAGATGAGAAATAGAGCATAGAAAAGAGGTGGGTCTCAGTGGGACAATTGTCATTGCCCTGACAGGAAAAATTAAGTGAAAATGACAGCATTTTAAAATAATGTATTAGAACAAGTTTAAATAAATAAACCTGTAAATAATTTTGAAAGACAAAATTTAACTATAAGATGTAGCAATCTATGTGGATGTCCTTTAGTGACACTCAATACTCCCTACCCTTCGGATATATATATATATATTTGTTAAGACCTGGTAGGGCAATTACATTAATGTAAATATTTTCAGATGTGACATTGATGACAAAAGAGATCTGGCCAACTTATCTTAGATAAGCTCTGTAAGAAATATACTCTGTTGGACTTTTTACTTTTTGAAATATAATATGGAAAATTCCTATTGATTTCCATGTGGCTATCTGCTTAGAAAATTTGTAAAAAGTGTCTCAGTTCAGCAAACAAGCACAACAGTAACACACACACGCATACACACACACGGGAAGAACTGGGATTGAGTGAAAGAGTGATAGAAATAAAGTATAAGAGGTTCACATTGCCGCTGTTTTGGTTTTCAATGTCATGTAATAAGGACTAAAATTTTCCTCATTATTATAATCATTCTTAAAAAGAGGCATAGAAAAGCAAGTTCATTACAAATAAAATTTTCCTCATAGTATTCTCTAGACATTAACTTGACAAGTAAGATCACCTCTGTCCTGAGTCAAAGGTTTTCTAGTTTAAATCAGTAAACATGCTGTAATTTCTCAACTGTGGTTGAGATTTAAGAGCACAAGCCTTTGCCTACAGGCAGTCACAGCTTTGGCCACTGAAGTTGCCGTTAGGCTCAAACGCTGTGTCTCTCTTGCGTGTCTTACTTACCATCCCCCAAAGGATAAATACAGAGTCCAGTAAGAAGCATGTTTATTTGGTGGTACAAAATGCCTCTGGGCCATTCCCAGTTTTCACAACTACCATCTAAATGTTTTTGAAGACTTTGGGTTGTGTTGTTGTGGCAAAGTTCAAAGGCAAAGTTTACCATTAGCAAAGTAAGAATTACATAGTGACCTGGAATCAGTACAGGAATGCTGCAAAATTTATGTTGTAGCAAGTCCTTGGCAATGTGTGGTGTTATATGTATTTTTGGAGTGAATGCTAGCACAGGTGTGTTGAGCACATGATGTACTTCAGCTCAGAATTGTTAAGTAAATGTAACCAAGTAGCAGAGCTAATTTGAATTTTGAGTGATCTTTTAAAATGTAGATTTTGATTGTCACACGGAAACAAACGATTGTCTTGGAGCTTGTATTCAAACATAGGTGGCTTTGCAAAAAAATAAAAGTCAAATACCCCGTAATAGAGATGATATTGATGTGCTGAGTCACTTATTTTTATACATATATTTGCTTTAATTAATTATTCTCAACAAGAATTTCTTAGTTTCTGGGAGAGTAAGTTCAGTTCAGTTCACTCACTCAGTCATGTCCAACTCTTTGCGACCCCATGAACTGCAACATGCCAGGCCTCCCTGTCTATCACCAATACCCGGAGTTTACTCAAACTCATGTCCATTGAGTCGGTGATGCCATCCAACCATCTCATCCTCTGTCATCCCCTTCTCCTCCCACCTTCAATCTTTTCCAGCATCAGGGTCTTTGCAAATGAGTCAGTGCTTCACGTCAGGTGGCCAAAGTATTGGAGTTTCAGCTTCAGCATCAGTACCCCCAATCAATATTCAGGATTGGTTTCCTTTAGGATGGACTGGTTGGGTCTCCTGGCTGTCCAAGGGACTCTCAAGAGTCTTCGCCAACACCACTGTCCAAAAGCATCAATTCTTCAGTGCTCAGTTTTCTTTATGGTCCAACTCTGACATCCAAACATGACTACTGGAAAAAACCAAAGTTTTGACTAGATGAGCCTTTGTTGGCCAAGTAATGTCCCTGTTTTTTAATAAGTTATCCAGGTTGGTCATAACTTTTCATCCAAGGAGGAAGCATCTTTTAATTTCATGGCTACAGTCACTGATTGCAGTGATTTTGGAGCCCCCAAAAGTAAATTCTCTCACTGTTTCCATTGTTTCACCATCTATTTGCTATGAAGTGATGAGACCAGATGCCATGATCTTAGTTTTCTGAATGCTGAGTTTTAAGCCAACTTCTTCACTCTCCTCTTTCACTTTCATCAAGAGGCTCTTTAGTTCTTCACTTTCTGTCGTAAGGATGGTGTCATCTGCATATCTGAGGTTATTGATATTTCTGCCAGAAATCTTGATTCCAGTTTGTGATTTATCCAGCCCAGTGTTTCTCATGATGTACTCTGCATATAAGTTAAGTAAGCAAGGTGACAATATACAGCCTTGACGTACTCCTTTTCCTATTTGGAACCAGTCTGCCATTCCATGTCCAGTTCTAACTGTTGCTTCCTGACCTGCATACAGATTCCTCAGGAGGCAGGTCAGGTGGTCTGGTATTTCCACATCTTTCAGAATTTTCCACAGTTGATTGTGATCCACCCAGTCAAAGGCTTTGGCATAGTCAATAAAGCAGAAATAGATGTTTTTCTGGAACTCTTGCTTTTTCAATGATCAAGTGGATGTTAGCAATTTGGCCTCTGGTTTCTCTGCCTTTTCTAAATGCAGCTTGAACATCTGGAATTCATGGTTCATGTACTGTTGAAGCCTGGCTTGGAGAATTTTGAGCATTATTTTTGCAGCATGTGAAATGATTGCAATTGTGCGATGGTTTGAGCATTCTTTGGCATTACCTTTCTTTGGGATTGGAATGAAAACTGACCTTTTCCAGTCCTGTGGCCACTGTTGCGTTTTCCAAATTTGCTGGCATATTGAGTGCAGCACTTTCACAGCATCATCTTTTAGGATTTGAAATAGCTCAACTGGGATTTCATCACCTCCACTAACTTTGTTCGTAGTGATGCTTCCTAAGGTCCACTTGACTTCATACTCCAGGATGTCTGGCTCTAGGTGAGTCATCACACCGTCATGATTATCTGGGTCGTGAAGATCTTTTTTGTATAGTTCTTCTGTGTATTCTTGCCACATCTTCTTAATAGCTTCTGCTTCTTAATAGCTTAATAGCTTCTGCTAGGTCCATACCATTTCTGTCCTTTATTGTGCCCATCTTGGAGTAAGGATGAATTTAAAAGGCTCATAATCAAATGGAGAGGAGGGATTTGCTAGCCAATAACTCCTGTAACAGGATATGTCTAAGGAACCTGGAGAGGCAAAGGGAACCATTGATTCTGCCTAGAAAGAGTGTCGCCAGGTGGGCTGCTCATGGATGAATTAGTTTCTTTTGTGGTATTAGATAGAGCTATGGGCTTCCCTAGTCTCTCAAACAGTAAAGCATCTGCCTGCAATGCAGAAGACATGGGTTCATTCCCTGGGTTGGGAAGATCCCCTGGAGAAGGGAATGGCTGCTAATTCCAATACTGATTCTTGCCTGAAGAATCCCATAGACAAAAAAGTCCCATAGACAAAAGAGTCAGACATGACTGAGCAACTAAGCACAATTGCATATGTAGCTATGGAAGTGTTAGTTGCTCAGTCATGGCTGACTCTGTGACCCCATGGACTGTAGCCAGCCAGGCTCCTCTGTCCATGGTATTCTCCAGGAAAAATTACTGGAGTGGGTTACCATTCCCTCCTCTGGGGGATCTTCCCGGCCCAGGAATGGAAACTGTGTCTCCTGCACTGGCAGTTGGATTCTTTATTTTCTGAGCCACCAGAGAAACTCTAGATATATATTCTACATCTATTCTGTATCTACATCTATATCTGTCCATTCAGGTTCAGTCAAAGAAGCAGAACACTGAAATTTTAAAACTCAACTATAATGTGTTTAACAAAATAACATTACATGATGTTTTCAAATGGTGATTAGATTAATGGATAGTATCTTTTTCTAAGCTGTTCTTGTTAGCAATAGAGTTTGTATTGATATATACGTACAGCCTTTCTCTAAATTATGAGAAATTTGAAACCAGTGATTGCTTCTTTTCTTTTGCAACCACATAGACTGTAGCCTGCCAGGCTTCTCTGTCTATGGGATTCTCCAGGCAAGAATACTGGAGTGGGTTGCCATTTCCTTCTCCATTGGAACCACACACAATGTATTAACAAGCTCTTCACAGAATATTTAAAAAAAAAAAAAGTTTTCCAGATGTTACTAGGCTCAGGGGCTAATTTTCTCAATACATGTATAACAGCCTCAAACAATTCTCAACACAAAGTTAAGCTTACATAAATTAATTTTTAAAATCTTATAATTTGTTAACTTCAAATATATTTTAAAAATTAGTAGCTTGACTTAAAGACACTTGGCAATAATAAGCTATGCATTCAAAATTTTCAATTCAGTAAGTTTTTTCCTCATGAAATCATCACAATAGTTGAGAGTAAATAGACCTATCACCTCCCAAAAGATTTATCATGCCCTTTTATAATTCCTCCTCACCACTTTCTCCCTGTCTCCTGACAGCTGATGATATCATTTCTGTCCCTATACATCAGTAGTATTTTCTGGAATATTTACTTAAATGGAGTAATGCCATTTGTAGGATCTTTCATCTGGCTTCTTTGGCTTAGTATAATTAATCTGAAATTCACCAATATTGTTTGTTGTGTGTATCAGTAGTCTATCCTTTCTATTGCTTGGTAGTATCCCATTATATGGAAGAACCACAGTTTATTTATCCATTTACTATTTGATGAACTTGTGAGTGATTTCTGGTTTGGGGTTATTACAAATAAAACTGTTATGAACATTTGTGTACTAGTCTTTGTGTGGGCATATGCTTTGATTTCCTAGGGTAAATACCTAGAAGTGGAATGGCTAGATCATATGACAGGTATATGTTTATCTTTTTAAAAAACTGTCAAGAAGCAACAGTTAGAACTGGACATGGACCAACAGACTGATTCCAAATAGGAAAAGCAGTACGTCAAGGCTGTATATTGTAACCCTGCTTATTTAACTTATATTCAGAATACATCATGAGAAACGCTGGGCTGGAGGAAGCACAAGCTGGAATCAAGATTGCTGTGAGAAATATCAATAACCTCAGATATGCAGATGACACCACCCTTAAGCAGAAAGTGAAGAAGAACTAAAGAGCCTCTTGATGAAAGTGAAAGAGGAGAGTGAAAAAGTTGGTTTAAAGCTCAACATTCAGAAAACTAAGATCATGGCATCTGGTCCCATCACTTCATGGCAAATAGATGGGGAAACAGTGGCTGATTTTATTTTTCTGGGCTCCAAAATCACTGCAGACGGTGACTGCAGCCATGAAATTAAAAGACACTTACTCCTTGGAAGGAAAGTTATGACCAACCTAGACAGCATATTAAAAAGCAGAGACATTACTTTGCCAACAAAGGTCCATCTAGTCAAGGCTATGGTTTTTCCAGTAGTCATGTATGGATGTGAGAGCTGGACTATAAAGAAAGCTGAGCACCGAAGAATTGATGCTTTTGAACTGTGGTGTTGGAGAAGACTCTTGAGAGTCCCTTGTCAGAGCTGAACCTGGAGGTGCAGCAGAAGACCGACCGGCTGGCCGAGGTGGAGCTGCGGCTCAAGGACTGCCTGGCTGAGAAGGCGCAGGAGGAGGAGAGGCTCAGCCGGCGCCTGCGAGACAGCCACGAGACCATCGCCAGCCTGCGCGCCCAGTCACCGCCCATCAAGTATGTCATCAAGACCGTGGAGGTGGAGTCGTCCAAGACCAAGCAGGCCCTCAGCGAGTCGCAGGCCCGGAACCAGCACCTGCAGGAGCCAGGAGATCCAACCAGTCCATCCTAGAGGAGATCAGTCCTGGGTGTTCATTGGAAGGACTGATGCTGAAGCTGAAACTCCAGTACTTTGGCCACCTGATGCGAAGAGCTGACTTACTGGAAAAGACCCTGATGCTGGGAAAGATTGAAGGTGGGAGGAGAAGGGGATAACAGAGGATGAGATGGTTGGGTAACATCACCTACTCGATGGACATGGGTTTGAGTGGACTCCGGGAGTTGGTGATGGACAGGGAGGCCTGACGTGCTGTGGTTCATGGGGTTGCAAAGAGTCAGACACGACTGAGCATCTGAACTGAATAAACTGCTTTACACAGTGCTAAACCATTTTATTTTCCTACCACAGTATAAAAGAACTCCCATCCTCCATAAGATCATCAAACCCTGCCATGTCAGTTCATTCTCCTAGTGGCTAATACTTTTGAGTACATTTTCACTTTTTTTTTTGGCTCTCCATGTATCAGAGTGGTGAGCTGGAACAGCCACATGCCAATTTGGTTTGTTTCCAGTCTCTTTGATCACAGTCCTTCACTGCCTGAGACCCAGTGCCTTGAAAGCTATCATTTCATATATTTGTCCAATTTTTACATTGTTTTCATTTGAGGGTAAATCAATCTTAGGTATTCCATTTTGGTCATATGAAGAAGTCTTAAATTTTCATTTAATGAGAGCAATTCAAAAATTCTTTTAAGTTACTACTTCTTGAATAGTAGTGGTGAGAGTGGGCACCCTTGTCTTGTTCCTGATTTCAGGGGAAATGCTTTCAATTTTTCACCATTGAGGGTGATGCTTGCTGTGGGTTTGTCATATATAGCTTTTATTATGTTGAGGTATGTTCCTTCTATTCCTGCTTTTTGGAGAGTTTTAATCATAAATGAGTGTTGAATTTTGTCAAAGGCTTTCTCTGCATCTATTGAGATAATCATATGGTTTTTATCTTTCAATTTGTTAATGTGGTGTATTACATTGATTGATTTGTGGATATTAAAGAATCCTTGCATTCCTGGGATAAAGCCCACTTGGTCATGGTGTATGATTTTTTTAATATGTTGTTGGATTCTGTTTGCTAGAATTTTGTTAAGGATTTTTGCATCTATGTTCATCAGTGATATTGGCCTGTAGTTTTCTTTTTTTGTGGCATCTTTGTCTGGTTTTGGAAATTAGGGTGATGGTGGCCTCATAGAATGAGTTTGGAAGTTTACCTTCATCTGCAATTTTCTGGAAGAGTTTGAGTAAGATAGGTGTTAGCTCTTCTCTAAATTTTTGGTAGAATTCAGCTGTGAACCCATCTGGTCCTGGGCTTTTGTTTGCTGGAAGATTTTTGATGACAGTTTCGATTTCCTTGCTTGTGATGGGTCTGTTAAGATCTTCTACTTCTTCCTGGTTCAGTTTTGGAAAGTTATACTTTTCTAAGAATTTGTCGATTTCATCCAAGTTGTCCATTTTATTGGCATAGAGCTGCTGGTAGTAGTCTCTTATGATCCTTTGTATTTCAGTGTTGTCTGTTGTGATCTCTCCATTTTCATTTAAGTTTGGCCACAGCAATCAGAATCAGAGCAGAAAAAGAAGTAAAAGGAA